>NW_005843371.1:61014-75982 GCF_000455745.1 Alligator sinensis | reverse complement strand
TGGAGGAGCCATGGGAGGACCTGCAGCCACCCAGCTGTGCCTGCCTCTCCCCAGCCGATTCCAATCTCCCCGAATCAGTGCCGAATCTTTCGAAGCTGATTCAGCTGAATCAAATAGGGACAGTGATTGGAATCACCGAATCAAAATACTGTTCTCTAAATCAGCGAATCCAAATCCAAACCGAATACTTCCCTATTTGCACAGGCCTACTGTCTAGTATCCACTTGTATATGTTTTGGACTTAGGAGAAACCTCAGTGTGCAATCATAGCTTGGAGGGAAAGACAGCTGCAGCAAGGAACACAGATCAATTATCGGGCACTTCTGAAATTCCTTCTACAAAGTGTTGCAATAAAATCCAAATGTAAAACATAAATGCCTTCAGTACTGCATCCTAGAGAGTGAAGGCTTCATCTGGCCAACTGACATTAGGCCAACTCTGAATTCAGCTCTGTTTCCAAACGTCTAAATGAGGGAGAGTCTAATGGGAATAATTCACGTGCTGGGAGATCTGGAGTGAAAAGCATTCGTATCCCCAGCTCAGTCTCCTTGTGCACGTTGTTCCATAGACCATTCATTTGCACATCCAGTGAAAGCCCATTCCCATCCTAGACACGATAACTTCTTAACCAGGTCTCACTAAAAGCCATCAAGACAACCTTGGAGCTCATGAACTTCCAGAAGGCCAGCGTTACCACCGGCAATTTTGATTTTGTGAGGAATGGTGCTAATAGCTAACCAGCCTTCTGGGCAAGGACGCTTTGGATTATATTGCTATCCCTACCCTAGAGGCCCCGATATTTCCTCACCGTGCATGAAATTCAGTGCAGATGACAGAAAATCTTTGAGGCATACTGCGTGCCCTAAATCACAGCTGCCAGGTGGGTGAGGGGAAATCAGAGTGGGCTGGAGTTAGCAAGACTCCCGACTTCTTCCCCTCCTACATGCAATTGCATTTTGGCACTCAAGAAAGTGACTGTGTTCCCAAATATTATAAGAAAGCACTATTACAACAGTCCTTGAACTGGTATGGGAGCCCATGGTAAGGGGCCCACATATCACACTGTAGCCCCTGCCCCCCTACCTCCATTAAAATGTTAGGAGCACCCAAAAGTTTTGAGGGCTGACTGGTCTGTTGGCCCAAAAAGCTTGGGGAGTGCTGGGGAAAAGCTTGTTTACACCGCCCTGTTCTCCAATATAACGGGCAGGAGAACCATAAACTACGGAAGATTTCAGAAGTGTAATTAAAAACAGGAAGCGGACAAACAGGCGGCGTGAGCTTCGTTGCACGGTCTTTTGGGAATCCTGGGGGCTTTGCTGCATTCTGACTGATATCAAACCGCTGAGATTTACACTTCGGGATTATTCTGTTTTTCCCTTATCACAGCTCTGCCTTGTTCTCCCAGCTCCATCTGTTAGACTTTCTGAGGCGCATAAGCCGGGTACACTCTGCAAGCACTTCTATCCGTGCACATCACAGCAGTGAAGCAGTTCGCCTTATGGTGCAACGATCTGCAAACAGAGGGGCAAGGCCGCCGTCCGGAGGGGTTTGCAATCCAGCGCAATGAAACAAACCCGGTAGAAGCATCAGAATTTATGTTGGGAAAGTCAGGATGAAGTAAATCATTAAGCAAGACATCATGCCGTAAAGGAGATACAGTGATAAGTCACAAGCGAGCATGCGGGGTCTGCCACCAGAGCCAGGTAGCATAGTATCCACATAGGCAGATACTGCCCATTTATGTGCATTTTTAAGTTTGGCTTCGGTACATTTTCCCTTGAGGAGAATGATATTTTTACTGCCCCAATTTTGATCAGACCAGCCCCAGCCTCGGAGCAGTATGTCTACAATTCTAGTGCAGCCGTGACGTTCTTCCTGTTTCTGACTCCCACAATGCCATGAGCAATGCTTCGTGAAACCAAAGAGCCCTCCTGACACAGAGGGGACATTTGCCTGGATGGATGGCTCTGCAGTCCCAGACACTCTCCCTCTCCTGGGATGCAGCCCACCACGTCTGCTGCATTTCCAAATACTGCTGCCCCTGGAAGTAAAAGCTGTATTTCTGCCATGTCAGTATTTAACTGAGCTCATCTGAACCAAGATTCCCAGGATACCCATGCAGCTGGCTTACATTTCAAAACTTCGTAAAGGAAAAAGGACATTTATCAATCCACCGTCAGAACAGGGGACTGGGTTTGCCATTACAGCAATTGATTATGCTATAACAGCGCTAAAGAAAGGTTAATGCTGCTATCCATATGAAACATTTGCAATAGGACCAGAACCCTGCTCCCTAAAACGACCAGGCAATAACTCTTTAAGCTAAGCTATTAAACATTTATACAGTTCCATAACGTTCTATGGGGCTCTCAAAGAGATTAAATGACAGTCACTGCCCCAATGAGTTTGAGACCCAATGCCAGGCATAAAGTGGAGGAAAGACGAAAACAGAGGCAATGTAATAAGGGAAGTCAGCTGCATTAAGTGGAGTAAAAAGATCTTGCATGTCAGATGCGTTTTTAAGCAGCTGCAGCTGACGAAGATTAAAGACCAGCATCAGTGGATCATCAAGACATCAAGTGACTCCTCTCCTGCCCCATAAAACCCTGAGGATTCTCCGAGCGGCCAGGAACAAAGACTGGCTGTGGACCTGGCCAGGACAGGTGGGTTGTATGTGAGCCCACTGGCACAGCTGCCCAGGCACACTTTGTGCACTAGCTACACTGGAAGAGACTTCCCGCCGGAGCCAGGACACAAATATAATCAACGCTCACTGAGCGCATGCCCTAAGTGAAAGCCTTGGCTTCCTCCAAGCAGCTGCTAGATTTCACCCGTACCAGCGGAGCATTTATCAGCATTAAATATTTATCTTGCAGGAACACAGCACTTGAAGGGACCTCCTGGCGGGCAACTGTACGGTTTAATCTTGTTCATAAACTTATCAGGCTCCATCTTACGCTGTTAGGGCTCGTATTCATCCTATGACTGACTGAGGCTACAGACACATGTCTTTTTAAACTGCTTTAGTTACCTCCAAAGAAAGCATCAGCTGTTAGGATTTAACTGGTAGGTTTTCATGCTCCTAGAGCTTGATTGCTTTTACCTTGCATTATTCAGGGGTAAAGTTGTGATGGTTTTGCTACTCCGGTATCGGCAGGAGCAAGCAGCAACCAGCGACATGGTCACAGTTTATACCAGGATCGTTCCACACGGATAAAGAATTAAAGAAAAATAGGGCTGGAACGGACCTCAAGCTGTCACCAACCCCCTGCTCAAGGCAGGATCGCTCCTGTCTAAACCATTTCAGCCAAATGCATTTTTAACCTGCTCTTAGGAACTTCCCAAGGATGGAGAGTCCACGACCTCTTTCAGTCATCGACTCCAGCGCTTAATGTAATATCGTGATATAACTGTTCTGCCTGCCTGTATCCTGGTACACCCAGGTCTTTCTCCTCTTCAGTCATTTCCGACTATTGAGCTCCCAGTTTTTAGGAAAAAATCGTGCTCTTTGATCTTCAATTGCTAATGCTGCACTTAATTCTTTTTTCACCCTCCTTCTTTTACAAATACCGAACAGAGGAGGAGGAAGAGCCTGGATGGCATCTGTCAGGGATGGGTTGGGAGCAGCACATCCTGCAGGGTGCTGGAGGAGAAGATGTCCCCTGAGTGCCTTTCCTGCTTTGGGATTCTGTGACTACTCCACGCCTCCAGGTCACCTGGTTCTTCCTGAACAACATCCTGATCCTCCTCAGCACCGACGCTGCCTTCCAGCTTTAGGTCACCTGCAAATTTCCTGAATGTGCTTCTACTTCCTGTTCTGATAAATGGACCTACTACGAGAGATCAGCCCCAAGACTGATCTTTGAGGAGCTCCACTAGTCATTTCCTCCAGGCTGACACTCCCTCTTTCGACGAACCTGGTGTGGTCTCCCCATTAGCCAGTGCTTTACATACCTCGTACCTGTTCTACCAAGCCTTATCTTAACTAATACGTCCCTAAGTGGAACCATATATCAAATGTTTCACTCGAGTCCAAATGATTAGATGTTTTGTAATTCCTTTGATGTGATATCAACTGTCTTGTCATAGAAATATCAAGCGAGTCTGGCATGACCTACCTTTGGTAGACCCATGCTGTTCCCTCCCTCCCCACATCTATGATTTATTACCATGTGCCCAATTATTTTTCCTTCAAAACATGTGCTAAAGACTCATATTATCAAGATCAGGCTGGATTGCTTTTTAACCCCTTCTTCCACATAGGCAGGACACTTGCTCTTCTTCACCTCTGTCTTGCTAACCACCTCTCACTTCAGATACCAGTTCTTTTAAACATCTGCAAGGGGGATTATCCAGTGTGACCCCCCCTGCCAGACTGAATGCATTGAGCTCGTTGAGACTTGCTGTCACTTTGGCTGTGGCAATTTCCATTGCCATACCCTCATTCTCATTAGCCATCATGCCTTTGCTCCCCAGGTCTTTATTGAGATCTGCAAGAGTTCTTGTTTAGTATATGTACCATACCTAGTTCTCCCACCCCATCCTTATAAAATGGCATGCAGATGCCATGGCTGTGACTGGACTGTGCCAGTGCTCCCACCAGAACTAACACCTGGCGGTTCTTGGCTAGAGGGTCTTGTCCTCCACCCAGGGGCAGACCAATTGCTGCATTTGGCATCAGGAATTTTATCCATGGTCAGACTGACATGGAAAGGTGGGTCGGGGGGAGGGTTTTACCTTCCTCTCTAGCAGGGGGAGTGACCCTCTGCTTTGGATCTCTCTCAAATGGATTTTAACAACCCATGCAGTGGCAGGACAATGACAATCCTTGTCCTCTTGCTTTCCTGTGGCAGGTTTGGGAGGTCTTGGGGCAATATGTCCTGTATTCATTGTGCAGTTTCAGAACTAGGTTAGGCAAGCACTTGTATGGGATAGTTTGGATGGGGTGATCTTGCCTGGAGCAGGGGTTTGGACTGGGTGACATCCAGGGGTCCCTTCCAGACCTAATTTCTACGATTCTTTTCTTGTTCTCTTTCTATGTATATGAAGACACTTTTCCTGTGTGTTCAGTATCCTTCTCAAGGTCCAAGTTGGCTTGACTGCCAGCAGTTCTCACTTTTCCCCCACACTTCCTGCCATCTAAACCATAGCTTTTTGTGATTTGTCCTTCCCTATTCCTTGTAGATCATCAGCTTATTCCTGGAATTCTTCTTGAGATGGTTAATCATACAGATTCCTCTGAAGCCCTTTCCTACCTATTTCTCCCTTACTTTTGGGCTATACATTCCTGATAGCTTCACATTTCTTTAGATTAACAGTGTAAAATATTTCTCCACATTCAACTGTCCTTAGTCCAGCTGACTTCACTAACTAGCTCCTTTCGTTTTTCAAAGTTTTTCCTGTTGAAACTGAGAACCTACACTATGGACCTACTTTTCTTTATCCATTTAAACCAACTTGGCTGGGGATTTCTCAGTTCATGTTTATTTTTCAGGACCAGACCAGGATTCAAATTGATTCTTAAGGTACCTACACCTGAGCTTTGCATTTCTAAATGACTGGTTCCTGGCATGGGAAGGTGATTCAATGTGAGTGGGTTCAGCGTGCGGAAACCTGATACAATTAACAGGAGTGGTAAAGAGTGCCCTCACCAGCTTATTCTATAAACTGGTAGCTAGGGTATTCTTCTGGAAGTGGCAGATGTGGACTCAAATCGCTGTCAGGCTGAAGGGGTTCTCCTCTTCCTGGGTGAGTGGTGTAATCATTAGGCTACTGGGAAGAAGAAGGGTACCACCACTATTGTTTGCTACTGAGCTGCATCTTGGCATGGTCATTTGCCATGATCTGGATTGTAACAGAGATTAGATGGCAGTGAGGCACTTTGGTGACTGGTGTGGATTGCTTCTGAGCATGCGTAGCAGTCTAACTCTGGGTGCCAAGGCATATTTTTGGGCCAAGCTAAGGTATCTAATGACTCCATGTGCCTAGGCAGTTTTGTAGCAGCTGGACAGGGTTAATCTGGATCACCCCTTGAGACCTGGGTGCTTAAATTCTGCCCAAGTCCTGTTTGGGGACTTTCAAGGTCCATTACGACCTTGCTTGTCCTGCCCAACCCCAGTTTCCTAGCCAGATGAGGTACAGTACTTTCAGCAAGTTTACTGCTGACCCAACCACAGTCTTCTTATCATCCTATGCTCCAATACTCCTCATCCAGTGTCATATCCTCACTTACTTGACTTTTTCTCTTCCTGCAGACTAAAGCCAGGCATGGAGTTTACACAAGTTTCTCCCAGTCTTTTGTCTTCATTCCTTAGATTGAAGCTTTTCTGATCAATCATGCCAGACTCAACCCGAGCAGACCAGAAGAACAAACACCCAGATGGAGACCATCTGTTGAGAAGAGTCCTCTGTCCAAGCACAATTGCCAGTGGTCAAATTTCCTACAACCCCCTTCCAACCCCAGCTTTTGAGCCATTTGTTGTTCTGCATTATTTTAAGACACCGTTACCCTCCTTCTCTCGGGATTAGGAGATCCCACTGAAGATCCCCAGAATTTCCATTTCTTGTAGCATCTTCCTGAGCCTGTTATGGTCTTCTGATATCTGTTCTAGAGATAATCTAGCAGAATCATTGGTCCCAACCACAAAGGTTGATCGGTGGATTCTTCTCTGGTGCTACAGTGATCCTCCTTTTCAGTCTCGGGTCTGCTATCTTTGCCCCAGCACATAGCACACTGTTTTATTCTCTGGATCTGCCCTGGTGACAGTCCCGGAGAGATTTCCTCACAAAGAGTCCCCAGTCATATCCCCTCTTATAGTCTTCTCTATAGTACCTTTGTTTCTGCTTAGGCTTAGGCTTGAACTTGCTTTGATGCACCTCTTAGAGGCAAAAGGCTACACTGTCCCTTGTGGTTACAGATATTAAATTATAGACGCTTCGATGTGATAACGGAAAAAAGAGCTGTTCTTACCAGCACACTGTCTGGGTTATGGTTAGATTTGTAAGCCATTTTGCAAAGTTGTCTGAGCTGAACTGGAGCACTCAGCAGCAACAGTGGGGACATGAATGTCGTGTCACATAACTTCCTACCATACTGAACTCTTATTGCATTTTTTTTGCAGTCCTACATATTTTAAAATACACAAGATACCACTCTGTGCTAGCACACAGAGACTCACCTAGTTTCACTTGGAGTGGGGACGGCTTATAGTTCATGGCTACAGTCTCTCCTTCTCTTGTAGCACAGTCTCTGTCAGAGATGGATGCAGCTGTTGGATCCTGTTAAAAAAAAAGACAGACAGACACGTTTTAGCAAACACAGATAGACAGTCACTTCTCTAATTCACTGGTAGGCAAGGCCACTCAGTATACAGGTTTGGTAGGGAACAGAAAATAAGTCTGCGCTTTAAGTTAAATAAAACCAGAGACAAACACTCTACAACTTTAGAAGCAAGTTTAATGTTCAGGTCCTATTGGAAAATTTTAGCTTTCAACAACAGGCTTAGATGATGAATTGCACTAGGAATATAAAGTGGGTTTTCTCTACCTCTGGGTCAGCAGGCTGGCAATAAGACAAAGACATTCCTATTTGATGAGTGCTTGGTGGCCTGAGTGCAATGCATTTGCAGCTTGAGTCCAGTTTCTAACTGGCATGAACTGCCTGTCTGGTGGCAGGCCTCAGCAAAGCCAACAACTGGATGAACATGGAGGTGAAACATCTGGTGCCTGTAGGGTAAAGGCAAATCAGTTTTTACTTCCCATTCTGGACCCACATTGGGTGTAACTATGGGGTCTTGAGTATCTGTCCATCAGCAGTAAAATTCTTCCTGGATGCCACAACAACCAACCGTCACCAAAAAATGTGATGTCTCTTTTCCTGGGAAATCAAGGTCTTTAGAAAATCCAGTCCTGGTGATAGTGTATTCTACAGCACAGTCTTTTGCTAACCATGTAAAATATGCAGGCTGCCAATTCACACAATCCCATCAGTGATAAAACATTTAACCACCATTCATTGCAGGCTTCAAAGCTACTGAAGTTCTCCCTTTCTGGCACCAGGGCAAAAATTAAAATTGGCTGTCAAAAGCATCCATTTCTTCCCACCTAGGAGGGAAAAACTAAGACAAAGACATTCTGATTCACAATAGGTAGAACTCCATGGAAAACTTCTATCTATTATTAAACGCCAAATATTCAAGGAAAGTGTCCTCTTTTATTTCACCGGGTGCAACAGCTTTGGATGCTAATACTGGCACTTACCATTTCATATACTATAATCAACATTTGCATTCTCTCCATGTCTTGAGTTTTGTTTTTGGCAAGGGCAAAGTTTATTAATGCAAAACTCAAGAAAGAAAGAAAGAAAAAACCTGTGCAATTCGGTGCTTTATGACAGTGCTTGCAAGGAGCTGAGAAAGATTTGAAAAGGGGGCTTCTCTTCTCTGCTGTTAATGAAGCTCCCTTGGGGAACCATTCCCAGAATGTCAACGCCCTTGATCCGACTGTTACCCCCCTGCTTCGTGACCTCTTCGCTATGCATGGAGGAGGTTACACCTTTTGAAGAAAGGGCGCTCGTGAAATAAAAGTATGTCAGTCCATTAAGGCTCTGCCTTAATAGAGCTGGGACTCTAGCAAATTTAAGGTGATGATATTTTACCAAGACTCTCTTTATTTGTATTCTCTCAGCGATCATTGCATTTCACGACTAGCAGAACTTTGTTCCTTACATTTTTCATCCAAGGGTTTCAAAATACCTTACGCATAGTTCTGCAGAACACGACTACTCGTTGTACTCGACACCTGTGCAACCCCAGCTGGGGAGGAACACGGTAGTGGTTCCACCAACGGCGCACAGAAACAATAAAGTACGGGTAGTGAAAAGAACAGCCCCCAGGAAAAGTGTAGCTAGACAAAATGTGATGGGTTTTAGGTGCCACAGCATGGTTAAAATTCCTGCTCTTAGGAAGAGAAACCCCAGATCTCTAATAACCTCAGGTGTTCAATCTGTTTTACAATTGCAGCTGAAAGGTGGATTACCTTGATGCCGATATAAAGCAGAACCGGTCTTTCAAATCCACCTACCCAATTAAGCTGGCCATGTTACACGCCAGGTGTGTGACAGGATAGCGACTGAAACGTGCACATTGTAAATGTGATTTTTTCCCCCAACGCCGGTCTCTCCGTCATGCTAGAACAGAGACAATCGGGACGAGATGACAGCTAATTGGGGATCTGATGGAATACTTCATTTTATAAAGCTGCCACAGAGTGGTAGGGCAGCTGCTCTGCTTCCAGTACAAATGAACATCCTGAGAGAACAGGTGAAATCTCCAAGCACTATCTGACATCTGTTTGTCACTGAAAAGTGCATTTGTGCTCTCCCAGGTGGGGATCCTCCCTGGGAATTAGGCATCTAGGCTAAGGAGTCACAAGTGATATTTAAAAACCTCCCTAACTTGCATGGAAACTGAGGGAAGGGAGGTGTCTACATACCCAGGCCCCAGCGCTGAACTAACAAGACAAGGTAAGTTCACAGTCTGAGCCAACGTCCAAAGTTTGGGCTGAAAAGCAGCCTGAGAAAGGAACAGGTGTACTGCATCCCGGGAGACTGGCTCACGTTATGGGGAGCAATACTGGCAGTGCGAGCAGAACAGCCACCGCCCCGACAAGTGCTGCAGCGCTGCAGCCTTCTGCTCCCCAAGACCGCGCAGACCGGAAATGAAAGCCGAGCTGGACAGGGGGCAATTCTCCTAATGCTACTGCATGCCCCTGGCTTGGGAGGGCAGAGGCGCTCCGGTACTTCCCACCGATCATTTTACATACACTTTGCAGCAAGGCACAAGACTCCATAGTCACAAACCTGACCGAGAGAGAAGGAATCCCCACGGCATTTGGGTTGGAATTGCCGCTCCTTAAATGGATGAGATCTGTGCCTGTGCATAGGGAACAGGTTCCTCCTCTATAAATCCAATGCTGCTAGAGAGTCATTTACTGGGCTAATTAGCTTTTTGCTTGCAAAATGCCTACAAGCAGATTGAGATTCCATCACATTTACTTGCTATTAGAATTTACTTTTAGCTTTTTTTCTTTTTTCTTTCTTTTTTTTGAAGAAAAAAAAATAACCCTCCAGATTGATACAAGCATTAGTGTAGTCTAAGCTCGAAATTACAGCTCGGCCGTATAACAGATCGTTGGTCACGTGGCATTATTGCTGTTTGCTGACTGGGATGAACAGAACGCTTTGCATCAGGATGAAAGTCTGCAGCTGCTGCAGGGGGCTTTAAATCTTTCAGATGGAGCACCCTGGGGAATCGCAGGAAACATTAAGCTTTTTCATTTCTGAGTTTTCTGGTCCCTCATTCTTGGAGGAGGAAATCAAGTGATCCCAAGAATTGCTGCTCGGGTGCTCAAATTCTCTCCGCCTAACTGTGCGTGCACCATCGCACTGCCCAAATGGGGGGACGGATCCTTGTTGGGGTTTTATTTATTTCCCTCTGTGTCAAGGCTCTGGCAATGGATATTAGAAACCCTCAGCTCCTGCTGTATCCTACTGGTGTATTTTGCATGGATGCTAACATTTCACATCTGTAAGCTTTCCTGTTGCCGGAGCAGTCAGGGAGAGCTAACATGAAAAAGGCCACGGGGCTGGCTGCAGCACAGTCTTTTTTCAGGAGTTTAAAGGCATACACAACACTCATTTCCCTTCCTACTTTGGTGGGATTTACCCAGCTTTAGGAGGAACACAAGACCTGCCACATCTGATCTGACCTGCTGAAGCTGACGTGCAGACAGCAGCCGATGCTCAGTGTTTCACAAGGAGGCAAAAAAGAATGAGTGCAACCAGCAAAGAAGTTGTGCAACGGCACCGTGCCATCTACTCGTCGCCGGCTGCCTTGCTTTTCCACGCCTCCTGGAAAATGCCTCTGGTCCCCGGGGGTCTTGCGAGCATCCTCTGCCTCCCACCCTATGACAACTTTGGGAAGGAGCCAGTTAGACCAGGCAGCCCCACACACAGGGGGTTGACTGTTCGGCTGGTGTGATTCCAGTCATGGTGAGCTGTCTGTTTGTAAAGCTCTTGACTTGGGTTTTATTTCGCTGAACACCAAATAGCAGCAGTGAAAATTGTGTGGCCTGGTGTGCTCAACCCTCCCTAGTGCTTGGATGAGCCATATCCCAGACTGGGGGAAATCCAAAGGCTTTGTAAGGCTGCTCCTCCTGGCCACTGCTGCAAGCAAGACAATTTCACGGTGAGCTCCTGCCCCCTAAAATGACAAAGCAAGGAATGAGATGCAGGCTTCAGCGATCACTTTACTCAGCAGTTTGGAGACGCCAGCTTGATAATCAGAGGCTGAATCACTGTGACCTACTTGCTCATTAGTGTCACACAGTTAGAACGGTTGCACCTAAAAATAGCTGGGCGTTAAGTGCTCGTCTGCCCAACTTAAAAGTGCTGAAAGTCTGAGTACCGGGATGTGCCCAAGACACACTGCTGTAGGCAATTACCACTCTGCTCTCCTGGGACAGCCAAGGGAAGAGACTTGCACTTGCAAAGGCTGGTTTTGTGGCGTCTTGCTCTGCAAACTCGCACTAACAAGGAGGTGCAGGAAAGCTCGGGTGAGCAGGCACTTGTATCCAGGGTGCTCACGTGTGACAACCCGGCTCTCCAAGGACAGCAGAGGACCTGCCATCCCTGCCAGGGGTTCTCAGAGGATAGAAAATACCCCTACCACCCTCCAAACATGCGTGCCTTTTCTTCACTTCAAAGCACATGGACAGCTTGGTAGCTCTAAATGAGTGACTGCATCAATCGTGTTTACAGCTCTGCTCTGCTCACCCATCCAGTGCCGTACCGGTTAGATGTTTTTACATGCTTGTCAAGTCCGTCCCTGTTTAGAGTTTGAGCACTTTGGGGTAAAGCTCTGGACTGTTTTTCTGCAGGGCATGTACTCCATTGCAGCGGGGTGGAAGACTTTCAACCACCCAGGCTACATCTGTTCCATGTATACAAAAAAGACTTCAGCATTTGCAGCTCAGCCTGGTGGCTTTCCAAACTTACTTGTACAAAACCCAAGCGGGAGATGACAGCTACAATGCTAGGGTTAGTCCAGAGCAGGAGAAAAATTAGAAAAATTATTCCACACCTTCCTGAGGCAAAGTCTGACTCTATACCAATGGCTTCCAATGGTTTTAGACTCCAGGCACCCCTCATCAGACGAAATTGCCATTATGCCCTTGTAGTATTTAAAAAAAATCAACCCTGCAGAGATAAAAAAAACCCAGGGCATAAAGCTGTATGACCAGATAATCGAACAAGAACTGAACGGTGCATTAAAAGGCATTACACGAGAGACCCTGTGATACATTTAACTTCATCACAGATGAGTAGCTCAGGCGGTAGATTTTTGCTTGGTTTAAAACCAGATTGGCGACAGATATGTTTATATGTTTACATGTGTACGAGGCAATGCATACCCAGACATTTGCCCGCTGCAATATTTGGGCTGTGGTCGCTGCACAAGACCCAGGGAGAGAACAAACTCCTTCAGTTTTGCTTGTCAAAGTGACGGTGACGTGTAACAAGTGTCTAGAATAAGCCGTGAAAAATGAATGACACATTTCAAGCTTCTGTTTTCCAAGTCCCCGATGTTAGCGGTAGCATAGGAGAGATTTTACTTTGTCTTGGGGAAAAGAAAGAAGACATATGGCTTAACTGAAGCATTTCAGATACAGGGGAAGGATGAATTTCGAAAGCTGAGCAGTTTAGGGAAGTGATTGAGGGACAAAGAAGAAAAATGGAAGTAATTATAGGATTTTTGCTAGATGCCCTTCAGAGAAACAAGTGCGAGCAAGCCCCCGTGCCTCATCCTTCTGCTGTGACAGAGTACGCTCAATGCAGCGTTCCCCTCGGAGCTCCTCTTCATACCGGCTCAACCATCACTATTATTACGGGCATTTATAAAGATGGTATCAGCACGCGCTTTACACGGCTTTAAGTGGACCATTAACGTTGCAAATTAGAGGAAGGGTTACCCGCAGCGCACTGACAGGCCGCGAGGACGCGATAAACTATCGCAAACCAGGCGCTGACGCGTGTTTTCGGGATGGCTCGGCTGCAAAAGCTTTTTATTATTTTTCAATAAGAGAAGATGGAGCGCCGCACATATCTTTTCTGCCTCTTGAATGATTCAGCCAAATCCCTGGGGTCCCACATGAGACGCACTTGCCTCTCGGGTGGCAAATCACGGCACGGGACTCCTTAGCGGCTGTGGTGACAATGGGTCTAATACATGGCTGGCTGCAGCACTCCCCCACCCCCTTGGGTCTTCAACCTTGACACTCGGATGAAAAAGAGTAAAAAATGGTTAAAAACTGAGGCCCAGACGGGTTAAATGCCAGGCCCCAGGTCTCAGCGAGTCAGTGGCAGCGACTGCAACAGAATTTGGGAGCTCAAACCCCTACTGAACCCCTTCCTAATAGACCAGCTCCACTCTTCAAGTGATCAGCTCTGTGGGGCACAAAGTCCCGCACAGACAAGGGATCTCATCTGCCCTACACCTGCCTGTGGTGGCCAGGCCGGGTTCTTGACTCCTGAATTTGGGAGGAGAGAGCTGGGAGATGCAGCAACCGTCCGGTGGGAAAGCACAGCTTTCCGTCACGCTTCCAGCGTTGGATGGGGCGGCACTTTTCGACTCTGGAGAGGCTTCAAAGAGGTGGCGAGTCACCTTGTCTGAGAAGAGTAAATCATGCCCCTTCCTTCACAGGGAGCACCCAAATCAGTGCAAACGGTAACCAGTACTTGTAGATGGGGGAAGATAATAGAGGAGCCCCCGTGGGGACTTCCATACCTCTAAAGAGTGGCAGACAGGGTCGGAAATGGCAAGGCAAGTGGTTCCATCGCTTGCATGCGCTTCATGGTCCTCAAGTCCAAAGATGCGAAGGTGGAGAAGCAGTCAGGGCTGCAGCAACAGCTATAGACCAACTCAATGGTTGCTGCCTGCCCAGACACCAGGGCAGGCCGTTCCAGCTTCTGAGGAAGGGATTAGGATTTAGTTATAAATGGTGCTGAAGAGAAGAGTGAAAACACAGAGGATGGCACAGGCTCATTCTTCCAGGCTTAATGCCTTGCAAGAATACCAGCTCCTCAACACAATGCTTATGATGACCACTCTTCCCCACTGCCCTGGGCACAGCATCGCATGACCTGATCCCGCATGGCAAATGTGATGTTCCTAAAGCCTGGTGGCCTGGGAGCAATGACAGGAAGAGGCTTGGCTAGTTCTTCATTCAGACCTTTCAGCAGGCTGATGAATCCCCGTACTGGTTCAGTGTCAGAAGGATCACTGGCTTGCTCTACAGCTGTCTGAGGAGGCAGGTCGGCCGATTTCCTGTATGTTCAATTTGCAGGCTGCTTTAGATGAATCAGGTCTTGTTTCTCCCACCTGCCCTACTCCCCCCGGCTGCTCTAATCCACCCACGCAGAGCTTTTATTAAAGCTACTTTAATTATTCCTCCTGTTCACTCCTACTCCAGCAATTATCCCCCGTTCTGCACGGCTCCTGCCCTGTGTAAAGCTTCTACTTTCCTTCGTTCCCAACAAGGGGGAGTGTTTCATAGGGCAGGTTTTCTGAGGGAGGCTTGAAGAGAACTGCGCCTTCCTAAGCTCTCATTTGGTTCCCGGTTCAGTGAAAGGCTCCATCGAGATTTAACGCTGAAATGGGCAAAGACTACAAAGCTCACCGGGTTTAACTCCTGGACCTGTCAGAGCCGCAGGGCTTCTCCTTCGCCACAAACCTACTGTGCATCTACTCGACCCACTGCCCTTGGGGCCAGCAATCCTTGGGCAGGATTAGATAATGCTGCATTAATGCTGCTGCTGCTTATACGTATATTGGCTGAGTCCCAGTTTTTCTCAGCGTCCACTCGCAATGGTGGTAATGGAGATGTAGCATGAGATGTTTCACTCGCAGTT
>NW_005843371.1:58093-61004 GCF_000455745.1 Alligator sinensis | reverse complement strand
GCAGGAAGTGATGTAGCGGTCCTTTCAACCACGAAAATCAAACCGCAAAAAATGACTGGCAGAGAAGGCCCCGGGACTGCATGCCCTGCTTGCTAGGGAGATGACAAGCTGGGAATACTGCAGGCTCAGACCAGGGCAGAGCGTGGAGGAAAGAGCTGGCAGGTGCTTTTCTTACTCAGAATCACCTCCACTGCAGGAAAGAGCCGGTTAATACGAGGCAAGGCTGTCAGCTTGGATGGCTTTGCCTGGAAGGATGGGGGCTGCGCAGGAAGAGATGAATTGGTATCTGCAGAAGCTGGGTAGGAGCCTGGGATACCAAGCCCCAGACTGATGGAGATGAAACCCAAGCTCCAGTAATGATTTCATTTAAGAAAACAGGAAACGGAAGTTTTAGACCCTTTCAGACAAATCAAAGAACTGATCTCTGCTTTGAGCTCCTTTCCTCCAGCACACTATGCAGCCAGCGTCTGCTTTAACACCTGCTGTCCTTTTATGCGGTGGGCAATACAAACAGGCTGGGAATATGAATCCAAGGTTATGGCAGCAATATTAGAAAAAACCCCCACGCATGACTGTAAGCCATTAACACCTCCCCATGCCAGGCTCCTGATAGCTGAGAAGAATTGCTGCCTCTTCAGCCAGGAGCACAGATGGATGCTGATTTGCATTCGTGCAGAGCACACGTGGGCCCTCCCCTTGCTGCTTGACTCTTGCTGGGATGCGACGTACCACCCTGAAAACTGCAAGATTTGGGAGCTAGAATCTAGGACTCTAATTCAGATCGACCATGTGGTAATCCTGAGCAGCACTCCAGCGTCCCTGCAAAACAGCTGAACGCTGCAGAGCAAAACTCAGGCGAACGCCTGAAGGTTTGGCTGGTTTCTTGGCTGTGGAACATGAGACAAAGCCAGCAAGCAGACAATTCTCAGCTACCTTTTTTCCCTCCTCTTAGCAAAATGCTTTGAGCTGGTCCCAAGGGAGAGCGAGCTCAATCATTGGATTTCCATATTTATAAGAAGGTTTCTGTTGAGCCAAGCCTGTGACAGAAATAACCCTGTAAATAGCAGCCGAATCAGCAGCAGGGCAAACACATCCGCGTGGAAAGAAGGGGAGTGCTGCAGGGAGAGCTTGAGCCCTGTTCTACCCTGACAAGGCGGAAGAGCCATTTCTAAGAAATGCTGGCAGCACAGCTCATTTCAGTGAGCTTTTCACATATCAGGCTCTTGTGCACACTTCTTCCTTCCTTAGGTTTTCCCCTTTTCCACCTGATCTGTGGCTCCACAGCTTATTCACCGCTTGGCTTACCTTCTTCCCTATTCATTTGTATTAGGACTGTCTTCATTACGTGATTAATGAGGGAGGCAGCAGCTGACTTAAAAGGGAAACCACTGTATAAATGAAACATTCAGAACTGCTTTGCTGTAAGAAAGGTCTGCACTGGAGTCGGCTGCTTCCTCCCCACAAAGAGGCACAAACGTGAGGACCGTAAGGAAAGCCCTGTTTGCATGCGCAGAATGGGGAGCCCCCCTCTCCCTGTCCAAGCCAGCAGCCAGTGGGACAGAAGAGGCCCCGGCAGAAAGAGCCAAGTGGGTTTCTTCTTGTGTTTCTAGCTGCCATTACAGAGCTCTGGTGCATTTGCCAGGACAACTTCTGAAGCAGCTGGAACCGAGGCGTCTCCAACCTGCTCTCAGCAGACCAGAGAGGGCTGCAGGGACTGCTGCTCTCAGCACAGCCATGGCAGTCACCTCAAGCAGTGGGAGGTTTAATGAATTTGGTTGGTGTGTCACCACGTGCCGTGAGCACGAATTTTTCCCTGCCGCATTGGACATGCTGTCTCCCAAGAGCATTCAGAGATGCTTTGGTGCCCTTACCCATTACAGCACGCGGTGGACAAACCCAAAAGACCGAGGATGCCCTCAGCACTGTGGGTGCTCAGGATGAAGGATTCACAGAGAGATTCACTGTTTTGTACCTGGCACAGAAACAAGCTGATCAAGAGAGCTGGGCTGTCAGGGGCCAGGGCAGCCAAAACCCAGCAGCTGGCCTGAGTTACCCGAGCGGGCCTGGGTGCCAATGGCCCATGTACTGCCATCTGGCCCCAGCTGCTTGCTGGGCCTCGCCGCTTGCTTTGAAGCAGCAGCCTGTTCGGTGCCCAGCAGGCTGCTCAACAGGACAGATGCCTCTGTGTCTAGCCACAGGCTTTTGACTTTGTGTTTCTGGTTTCCTGTGCCTTGCGGGGCTGACAGATGTGCAGCTCCCTCCTGTAACTCACGGGGCTTTGCGGGAGTGCTCCCCAGGACCCAACAGATGCTGGCTCCAGTTTGGAGTGGCTGAGTGTCCTAGCCCCGTCCCATCCTGTCTTTCTCTGCGCGCACCCAGCTCCAGTGCTATTCTCAGAATGGGGAGTGGGAAGGAAGCATGGTTTGGGGTTTGCCCCGCCTGTGCTGGAGGGTGGGGCGGGTGGACTCGACCCCCCCTCCACACACACAGGGCTCCAGCCTGAAGACGGCACCAGGGATGGGGCTGGGCTGTATCAGCTCCTGGTGTGCACTGACAGAAGTTAATGAAGGTGCTCCACTTTGCAGTGCCTTTACCTGAACCCACATGTAAGAGGGTTCAGATTGTCGTGCAATCAGGCACTTTTAAAGCGCTCTGCAGCTGCGCACTTCTGTCAGTGCACGGCTGGAGAGCGTTTCCGGGGCCTGAGTGTGCGAAAAGTCATCACTTCTGTCAGCGCCCCAGGATCCTGCCTGCCAGTTCCTGGTTCCAGACTCCAGACCGGACTCCTTGCGTTCAAGACTGCCTTGCCGGATCCTTGGCCCCTTTTGCTTCCAGACCTATGTTCAATTGAAAACCAGCTCCTAGGTTGTGCCTTAGCTATCACTCTCGCCCTGCTCCAGACCTGCTGCCT
>NW_005843371.1:47593-58062 GCF_000455745.1 Alligator sinensis | reverse complement strand
CCCTGTGGTTCTGAAGGTATGTGAGGAGGAGGATGGTTGGAGCGTCTCTCTCCCATCCCAACAGTGCTTGAAGACAGATGCAAACAGCTTCATCTGCAATTCTGAAAGGGCATCAGAGTAAACTGGACAATCATCCCCCAGCCTGTCCGTAAGGAAATGGCTGTGCAAATCAACAACAGGAGGAAACGCCATCGGGATGTGGGAACAACGGAGGCCAAGAAAGCTCCCGGCCTATGGAAAAAAGAAAAAATGAGATCACCATTGCTACTGTGCCACTTTCTCTCTGGATGGGGGATGACAGGGTGATAGTTTCAATCTAGTATCACTGGGTAGACCAGCACACGGATGCTAGGCTATATAGCCAACTCAGACTAGATATTTAGTCTGCAATGGTAAATCTTCTATATTCTAGAAGAATAGGCCTCTCTACAGTGAAACCATGAACCATCTGATGAAGTGAACTCGAGTTTGTGAAAGCTTGTGCTCTATGCGTATCTTCTTTAATTAGTGTATAAGGTGGATATGTATCCTGCCTTTTGTCTGACCTCAGGCAAACATGGTTAACGATCTCCCTCTGAACAGAAACCAGTGCCAACCAGGAAGAATTTGTCTTCCCTTCAGTCCCAAGAAGGCTTTACAACCTGACGGGGTTTCTGCATGCTACCTTAAGTATAGCTAATTCCTCCAGCCCTATGTTAACAATCTGGCCCACCACTTCCCATTACAAGATCCTTTTCCAGTTGCCTATAGCTTTGCCAAACTTAAAATAACTGGTCTGAAATTTTCTATGCTGAGTGTCTGGCTTAAATGGAACTGAACGATTTTTAGCTGCTTCCCTGAAAAGGTAGAGAGAAAAAGATGTATTTTTCATTATTAAAAAAAAGGCAAACTTTTCTTTGAGAGACTTTAAGGACACCATACTTTGAAGCAGAGACTAAAACTGATGGTGGGGAGTTTTGCATTAGGGCCTTTGCCATTCCCAAGAAAAATCCATCCAATTTTGGCCACGCTCCTGAAAAGCCTCAGCTTGCACACGATTAGCAAAAGACTTGGAATTTAGCCGCCTAACATCTCCACTGAGCTTGTTCTGTCCCTTCAGAGCACCTGTGCATGACCAAACTGCTCCCGTTCTGTCTCAGCAGAGCCAGGGCCTCTCGAAGACCTGGATGGAGCCTAGAAAGTGAGACATCCCATGCAGGGTCTGCCCTACTTGCTGCAGGCTGGCATGGGAAACGAGGCCCGGCGCACCCTCAGTGATCCTTTGCACTGCTCTCCCTAGCAAGTGCGAGGGAGGAAGCCACTTCACATGGAAGTGGAGGGGGCAAGAGCTGGGAACAGCAGATTGGGACAAGGAGCCAGGTGAGACTGGGATGGGAGGGAAGAAAGTAACTGTGAAGTTGTGGGGAGATTAGGACTGGCAGGGCAAGACTACCAGGATTGGAGACCAGGGGGTGGGGAAGCCATGGCAGATCTGATGAAGAAGCATACACTGAGGTCTCTGCCTAGGCTACGTGGGAGAAAGATTCTGGGACAAGGAGAGAGAGAGGCAGGGAGCAAAAAGGAGGCAGAACAGGAGATAGACAGAGGATGAGTAACCAGGAGGGGGGAGCTGCTAATGCTTGGGCAAGGAGAGTGGGGGAGAGAGCGAGACTTGCAGCTGGGAAGAAGGGAGGACGGAAGTGGCTGAAGAGCTAGGACAAGGAGCTACAGCTCCCTGTGAGGAGCAGAAGGGGCTGTGACCACTAGCACTCCCTCCCTTTCCGGGAACAGAACCCAGTTCTTGATCTCTCCTCACTCCTCTGCCGTCGCCGAGCACCTGGGAATCCCATTGCCAAAGTATACGGGTCATTTCTCACTAATGCTGGTGCAGACAGGATCAGAGGAAAGCGAGGCTGGAAGGGACCTCATGAGGTCATTGGAGGTGACATGAAGGATGACAACCTACTATTGCTGTCAGTTAGGCAAAGAGGTCCCTGCACACCTCTGCAGATAACTCCCTACTTAGATGCTTCGTCCCACTGAATTGAAGCCTGCACCTAAATACCTTTGTGGGTCTGGACTTCATTCAGGGGCAGAGATCCGCGGGGTGGATCGGACGATTCCAAACTCTGCTGGTGAACCGTGTCGATCTGCCATCACCTGATGGACTCCCCAGGTTTGGGTGCCGCACATTTGCTTTTTTAAAAACCTAGGGAAGTTACACACACACGAACTTTAAGGTCATACCCAAAACATCAAAACCATATTTCAGGCCCATGCATTGACTCAGTCTTTAACGACAGGATCACAAACTGTTTTTTTCCAAAGGATCTTTGTGTTAGGCAATGCAGAGGATGATCTGGGGATGCATCGGGCCTGTGTAGTGAGGGAATTGTTATCCATAAAACAAATGCCTTATCTGTTGCAGGGCCTGGAAGCTGTATAGCGCACGAGGCAGAGAACTGCAGGAAGAGAAAGGATGGGTTTGGGTTTATGCAGCTGAATGCTACACTAAAGAATTGGGTTTTATCCTTGCCTTTGCCATGGGCTTCCTCTGTGACGCCGGGCAGGTCTCTTATACCGAGCTTTCACAAGCAGTCATTCCTTGTGTGCCCCTCATTTTCTGGATTCCTGCCTTGAGGCCCCGGGGTGTGATTTGCCAGAAACTTCACAGATGCAACTGAAGTCAACTGAACACAGATAATGCTAAGCACTCGGTGCATCACCTCCCTATCACCTCCCTATCTGTAACATTGGGCTAATGCTTAAGAGGGGTGTCAGGGAGATAAATTAATTGATGGGGAAGCACTAAGATACAATAGTGTGAGCACCACAGAAAGAGCCATGAGAAGACTAACAATTCTGTCTTCAGCCGAAGGTCTGAATAATGCATGGGAAAGCAGGCCTGGGGGTGCATACTGAACGAGGACAAAACAAAATATTGAACAGCTGCTCGTGAACTGAGTCCTGTCCGCCTTTGCGCTGAACGTGGCAGTGAGTAGGTGGAAAAAAGTTTGGCTCCATGGTCACATACTGCCGCACAACGCATATGCATCAGGGCCACAAATTAAAGTGGCACCAGCTTTTTAAGTGCTTGACTTTGCAACCTTAAATGTTCTTTTAATGCAGTTCCCTTGTGTTAAATCGCTCGTGATTATTTCTACAGCTATTTGATTTCTCCTTCCATGACTATTTACTCTGCTCACATCTGTCATTTAAAATCAGATTTCATTCCCTCTCACACACATGCACCCTCCCTAATAGTCCATGGAAGAACTGGGAATAATGGAAGTATTAACTGAAACGGGAACGTACAAACTGTCGTAATGCGCTGCTCAGCAATCCATCTGGTCATCTCTCTCCTCACTAAGGTGACCCATACCCCGGTGCTTCCAAGACACATGGAAACCTTGGCAGCGGGCACTTATAGAATAACCTGGTCCTTGGGAAAGTTTCTTTTTTACCCCCCTTAATTAGCAGTTGATGCAAACTTATGCCCCTTCCCTGAGCGCTCCACAGCAATGCCAACTTCTTCCTCCCCTGAGCTGACATAGTGAATTTAATAACACCCAGCTCTTTGCATCTGCTTTTTTGCTTGCTGATATTGCAAAGGAGGCCTGTGCCATTCCAGCTGAGGTGAGACCAGACCAGTGATCTTTCCACCAGCTCACAAATATTTTAACAAATGCACTTCCACTAACTGCACTTGACAACTTGGAGCAGGAAGAAAAGGCTGCTACAAGGAGCGGCCAGCTGCTGTACTGGCCAAGGCCACACTGAAGCCTTTGAAAAAGGTCCCTCCTGCAACTACTTGATATTAATTTTAACATAAAACAAACCAATCAAAGCCTTGCAGAGTTCACCGTGGCTCCCAGGACATCTCAGCAACGGGGCTCGGTATACCGGCTTATTTCTTTCTACTCTCACCTTCGGTTCCCAGGACGTCCTGTCCCCTGATAGGAACCAAGTCCCCTTGCGAGCTCCCCCTTCTCCGTGTTTGATTAGTCACAGCCAAGAATCAAAGGTCCGTTGTGCTCAGGGCCCCATAAGACTGGTGCAGTTACAGCAACCAGTTTCCGCAGCCAGCACCACACAAGGGACTGACGTGCCAGCGTCACATCCAGGTGCCTTTCGCTACCTGCCTTGAATGACCAGAAGCCCATTTACACTGGCCTGGCTGCAGACAGTCTTCAACACAAGTCCAGAGCAAGGTCTGGATTTGTATTTCTGGAAAGGGACCAGAAACGTACCCCCCAAACTTTATTGCCTCTCAGCCCAAGAAGGAAACAGTGGTGGAGTCAACATAGAGCTGCCAAATATAAGAACATGAGAACTGCCGAACTGGGCCAGACCAAGGGGCCATCTATCCCAGTAGCCTCACAAAATCCTGGGACCTTGCATTCAATCTCTTCCTGGCCCTGGCCGAGCTGTCCCTTTACCAGACCAGGAAGGAAATCAAAGGGAACTCAAGCTGATCAAAGGGAAGTCAGGCAACTGCAGGGCTGTCTTCCTTCCGCTTGTCCGTTCGCGTCTCCGAGCACTTTCACTAGGCGGCAGCCGCAGAGTCCTTAGATATGTTCAAAGGGCAGTGGGCACTGGCTGGAGCTCTCCGCTTGCTATTCTCCCTTATTACCCTGTAACCTGCACTCCTGCTTTCTCATTTGTTGGCCCAATAAATTAGTCGTGGTGCTCTCAGTGGCCTCCTGCTAGCCACTGAGTGTGGCCTGCAGTTTCTGGTGGGCCCAAGCCCACTGTTCTGGGATGACAAATAGGCCTGTCTCCAGCAGCAACAAGCGGCAGATGCTTTAGAGCAGGGCTGCCCAAAGAGAGACCTGTGGGGAGGTGGTGACAGGGCAGTGCAACCCATGGCTGCTCAGAAGCTGGACAGCCCTGCTTTAGAGGAAGAGCGCATGGATCCACTGACAGCCCATGGATCCACTCACAGCCCTGCTTTGGAGGAAGAGCGCATGGATCCACTGACAGCCCTGCTTTGGAGGAAGAGCACAAGAAAGAGGGAACGGGTAGTGATCTATTCTGTGCCAGACTCTCCGGTCACCAACAGTCATAGGTATAGTTATACCCTAAGCCTAAGGTGACATCCCTGACTGTTGTGTTTCACAGACCCTGATGGCTCCTTCCTCACCCATGAGTTTGCTTAATCCCTTTTTGCTGATTCTGCCAATTCCTTATCCTTCTTAACGTCTTAGGCACGGGAGCGGCCCATGAACTTGAAGTGCAAGGCAAACTCTTGGACTAGACTCAAAAGAAGACTACTCCCCATGACTTCCCATCTTCTTCTAGCCAAAGCACCTTGCCTCCCCGTGACGTCCCATCTTCTCCCAGTCCGCCTCCCAACTGCAAAATCTGAGGCAGGGCCCATCTACCTGTCTGTGGAACTTAGCACAGGAGAGAGAGACAAGCAAAGAGCCAATGAAAGGATCAACTGGATTTTGAAAATGCTTTCATTATTTTTTTTAAATAGTCTTGAGAATTATTAAGCAGCAGGGAAGAATTACGCACACTTCTTTCTCTGGTACAGAAGCCTTTTATATTTAATGAGAACAGCTCAAAAATGCACCCAGACAGCTTTGCTAGAGATGGGTCACACAAAGCTATCGCTGCTGAGTAAATGAGGACCAAGGGCTCTTTCAACTCCAGCAAGAAGGGTCCCAGGAGCCCTGGTTCTACCCCGCTTTTCTTACAGCCCTTAATTAACACTGCAGGTGGCCCCAGAAATGCTTTCCACTCATTAGTCTCTTTTTAAATACTGGCGGACACAAGCTATTTAAATGAACTAGCCCTACACAGGTTTTCACATCTCCCACTGGTATTGAGACAACAGACACAATCAGGAACGTACTGTTTTCTTTGCATATTAGTTATATCTTTGGCATCACACAAACAACAGTGCTCACTAATGCAAGATTTATTTCATCTGTGCTGTGAGAAAAAAACTTAAGTGAAAGAGAAAACATCAGAGCATTAACTGATTTGATCTGAACAAACACACTTGACGTTATGGAGAAGCAAATTAGGAATGCTACCTGCTCGGATATCCGGAAGACACCCAATGAAATAAAAAACGATAAATAAATTGGAGTCTCTGTGGATGATCATCATCATTATCTGGCTGCACCGGATTAGTAGAGCAGCCATTGAGAAAAGCTTGCCATTAGTTGTTAATTGAAGGCACTTTCAGAAAGTGCTCCTTAAATCTTGAATGATATAGTATCTTTCTAACCACTACCTAATCTATGTGTAAGAGCTGCATTAAAGCAATCTCATCAATCTCTGCTCCTGCGGCTGCAGCTCCAAGAGAGACTACGATAACTTAGATGAAACTCACTTTTTACGTGGTGAACTTTTTACAGCTCAGAGCAGATTTGTAGCAGTGCAGATCTACCCCAGCTACTCACAGCACGGACATGCACGGCACCCAAATGAATGGCAGTGTCATCTAAAACAAAGAGGGCCACATCTGCCTTCCCCAGCCATAATGAAGAATTGCATCACTGAAGATGGCAATCGTGAGGATTGCCCTGTAAGCCAAGGGCAGCGATCTGAACTCATATCCTCTCTTCCTTCATATTCTTCACTCCTCTCAGCCACTTCCTCTCTTGCCGCCTGCCCTTCCTCCCAGCTCTTTTGCTTTCACTCTAGCAAACCACATTGCCCACATTCCTGGCAGCCCATTAGTCTTGAAAGGTTCCCCTCTTGAGAGAAACACTGGCTCATAAAAGACATCCCTTGCCTACAGTATTAACACCACTGTGGCCTACTAAAAAGGTCTAAGTTTTAGATTTCCTATTAGGTTTCATTGCTCTACATTTCTTCATCTCTGACAATTATTATATTGCAGTAAGAATCTGTTTCAAGGTGTTATTGTGATGGGGAGAAGGGGAGCTATATTGAATTTTGGAGCTATATTACGTGATGAATATCTAGGTCAAAGGCCCAACCACAGCAAAGGACTCACTGGGTTTGTGTGGCTAAGGCACACCACTTTGCGTAGCCAATGGTACACAAGGGAGTGAAATGTAGCACTGAAGCTGGCTGTCCTCAACTCCCCTGTTGCCCATTTGCTTCTGGGGCAGTTGAGGGGTGGTCTTTGGCAGGAGTCCAGACCAGGCCTTGAACTCATGCCTCAGTGGGGGCAGATGACAGAACAAGGAACAATGGTCTCCAGTTGCAGCAAGGGAAGTTTAAGTTAAATATTAGGAAGAATTTTCTTACTGGGAGGGTAGTAAAACACTGGAACAGGTTATCCAGAGAAGTGGGGAGTCTCCATTCTTGGAGGTGTTGAAGACCCAGGTAGACAAAGCCTTGGCTGGGATGATGTAGTTGGGGCTGGTCCTGCTTTGAGAAAGGGGTTAGATTAGATGCTACCTCCTAGCTCTCTTCCAACCTCATTTTCTATGATTCTATAGCAAGATGACAACTGCTTTGTTATCGCACCCTGCTTAATTTAACACAGCCCCAAGAAATGATGTCTTATTATACAATCTTATGCAGAAAGCCTGCAGAGAACTCTCTGGGATTGGGTTAGCCCTCTTACACACTGCAATGACCAACAAGTTACATTCCGATTCGTATTTCATTATCTACATCTAACAAGATGCGTGTGTGACTTCTGATGGCGTTGGGTTACCATGAGTGACCTAACTCCCATGCTTCAGAGTTTGCACTTGCTTTCAATTCCTTTCCAGATACAATTCAAGGGACTTTGACTACTCAAGTCCTAAATGGCTTGGGCCCTAGATAAATAAGGGATCACCTTCTTTCTTATGTTCCATGAAGAGCCCTGTAAGAAAAGAGAAGAGCCGCCAAGGGAAAGATTAACTCACCAGAGTTGCAAGCAGCCGCCCCAGCTTTGAGAAGAGGTACCATAAAGACTGGACTATAAAGGCAGGAAGAAGTCAAAGTTTGTTTTCTTTTCACTTTTCTTTGGAGTGGGAGAGGATTCCTCCCAGATATAGCAGGATAGTGAGACGCAACTATCCAGACAACAGGCCAGGAAAATAGGTAAAATACAAGTCAGTTCCTTGTGTTG
This sequence comes from Alligator sinensis, assembly GCF_000455745.1. NCBI lineage: Eukaryota > Metazoa > Chordata > Crocodylia > Alligatoridae > Alligator > Alligator sinensis. The sequence goes on along the minus strand of NW_005843371.1, from coordinate 50,033 downwards.
CTTCAAGCCTGGTGGAGGATAACCAGGCTCAGCGTGGCTATTGATTTGTCAGACCCAGAGATATAAGAAGTGTCTAGACAGCTCTGAGGCTGACTGTATGGACTGTGAATGAAGACCCGGTGGAACAGGCGAGGGTGTAGGGGTTGGTGGAGCCCCCACTACACTGAGGCAGACCTCAAGACCAACAACATTAAAAGCCACATGTCCAGGCATTTTTCTCCCTTAACAATAAGTCGTGGCAGGAGAGATTGTGCAGAATGTTCCATCAAGACATCGTGGCAGGCTTATCACAGCTGGCTGAAGTGATAAGACTGTCTTACTATAGAAAACAGAGTGAGAAAGAGAGGAAACCTTCTGGACAAGGTAATACCCATTAGAGACTGACTGAAGACAGAAAAATTGAGGCAAGCGTCTGGCCCAAAATAGGTGGGTGGACTTTGGTGAGAGCCCTCCTTTGGCTCCCCAAGGTGCCAAAGGTCAATCCTCAAGGTCAACTGAGAGCAACCTCCAGCAAGTTCCATCTCTGCACCAAGTTTGCCCAGCAGAAACATGGGGAGAGATTGTTCTTGGTAGTTGCTCCTCAGCTCTGGAACTGTCTTTCCCTTGAGGTCTGCCAGAGGCTGAGCCTGGAGATCTGGAAGCAGTGTAAGGTATTATTTGGGCAGGCATTTAACAGGGAAGGGGAGTGTTAAATTTTGAGGTACTGTTTGGGGAGCTATTTAATCGTTCACTATTTTATCTTTTTTTAGAAGTTAGCTTGTTTTTATTGTAAGCTTGCTTAGGCCTTTTTTGGAACAGGGCAGCATACAAATCAAATAAATAAAAAGACAATAATGCAGCATGAAGCTTAATCTCAGGATGTCAAGATATTCTGAGGACCTTCACCTTTGTCTTTGCACACACAAGAGCAGTAGTCATTCATTTCTTTGTTAAAAAGTGCACGCATGAAATGAAACAAAACATTTAATGCTGAACTTGCATTTATGCTTAGCGAGAAACAAATTCTTTCAAGACTCCTATTCCTATCACTTTTGAGCGATCAAAAAGCTGCAGACTATTTCCTTTGTAGAAGAAAAATGAAGCAGGTTCCAAAAACAGCACGACGAAGTCGCTCTGCTCTTATAATATGTAAAGTCCCTGCAAAATAGCTTTGAGCAGAAATGGATATGAAATTGCAGTTTAGGTCCACTTATTGCCACTGCTCCAAGGGCCTGAGGAATGAATCTGTACTCACTTTTTTGCTTTTGAAAATGGCTGCAGACCCAACCCCCATTCAGGTCAGCACTGTTCTCAGCTCACATGAATTAAGCAGGTAGCTTAGCCCACTGCCTTCATTCCCCAACTCATGCTGACCCTCTTGCACAGACAGGGACAGAAATCTCAATTACTCAGGAACAGTGCCAAGCTGATTTTCAATTACAGCTGTTCGTGGTGGCTTGAACTCAGATGTGCCTGCCCATCTTGTATAAATATTTTAGTAACTGCTCTACAATTTCATTGCAATGTTGTATAGCTATTAGCGCTGACATTCAGTATTTTGGGATTTAAAATAATAATTAAAAAAAATCAAAGGGCACGAGAAATGTAACACATGAGTTGGAATGGAAACACCATTCCAATCTTGCAGCAAAGCACGGGTATCACAGCTGTGGTAATGCTGCAATCATACCTGTGTAGAGGCTCAAGATTTTATTCCTCAGTGTGACCAATTACTGCCATTTTTTCCAGCAACAGCTGTTCATCTTACCTTCTGCGGTGTATGAACTTTTCATCAAAACAAAAAATAGCAGGAGACTATGTAGGTAATCCAGAATACAAAGTAAAGGGCTATCCTTATTTGAGAAGGCTCCATTCCAGCAAAGTCTAATGTAACAAGACTTCCTACTCAGCCCCGGTAAGGGAGAGAGCCTGATTTTTTCTTTCATTGAGCCTTTTTGAAATGGAAGATTTTAAAGGCAGAAGAATATATGAAATCACTAACACAATAATAAACTGAGAGCAATAGGTAATCTCAAGTGATCATCCCCCAAGTACCTATAGAAGTTGTGGAATCTCCATGTTTGAAATGTTCAAGAGCAGGTTGGACAGACCCTTGGCTGGGATGGTTTAGTCAGGGATGATCCTGCCTTGAGCAGGGGGTTGGACTAGATGACCTTGTGAGGTCCCTTCCAGCTCTACTTTCCTATGATCCTACAAACCTAAGTAATGTCCAGGTACATACCTGCTTAAAGCTGACGTCACAGATATTCAGCAAAGTCACTTACTTCAAGTGTCAAGGGACTACTCCTTCCACTTTAGCTAACGTGAGGACATAAGAAGTGCTATACTGGGTCACACCACAGGTTCATCTAGCTCAGTATCATGCATCTTACCATGGTAGCATGTGAATACTAAAGGGAAGAGTATATAAAATGATCTGTCCAGACTAATCAACAGTATC
>NW_005843371.1:46607-47583 GCF_000455745.1 Alligator sinensis | reverse complement strand
TTGATTCCAGTTGCAATGAGACCAGATAAGAGCCCTAGACTTTACCCATGTATCAGGCGACCTTCCCTAATCACCCAGACCCCAGTTGCTAACATCAGCAGTCAGCGGCATAACAACTGAATTAATAACTTATCTACATTTGGATGCATATGCATATGTGTAGTATATTATGAAATTGGAGTACTGTTTAAGATTCTCCAGTAGAGTGGGCTTTAAGTAGTTAGAGATACTTAAGCCTCATGAAAGCCTTACAGGTGACAGCTGTTACCAGCGACAGGTGAAAAATGCTAACTCTTATAATAAGAGTCTCATGTCTACTAAAAGGTATATAAACTCATGCAGTCAGTGGGTGCATCTACACAAGACGCTTTACTGAGCATTAGCCTAATCTAATGTGCAGTAAATTGTCACTGTCTACATGTGCGTGGCAATTACTGCACATTAGATTAGTCTAATGCACCATTTTCTAGTATCAGCAGATACAGGTAGTAAAAAGGGATGCATTAAATTAATATGCTAAAGCTTATGTGTAGACGCTGACCAGGAGCAAATTGCTCCTGATCAGCCCAGGCAGCAGGGGGGCACATCTGCTTCCTGGCTGAACCCTGATCTCTGTGGGGCAGGAGCCCCCCCCCCAGCTCTGGGGGAAGCTCCCTCCCAGCTGTGTGGAGACTGGGGCAGCCCTGATTTCTGTGCAGCGGAGAGGAAGCTGCTGCCTGAGCTGGGAGAGCTCTCCCCAGCCCCAATCTCTGTGCCCAGTGATGGCAACAGATAAGATGGAACAGGGGGGAAGCTCCTACTGATGGTCCATTGGGGAGGGAGCCATCTGTTTAAAGATTATCTTGTGTTCTGGAGTTACAATTCTACGCAAGTCGTCTAAAAGATTAAAAAACCCCAGTATCATATAATATAACAATATTTGTCTCCGGAGATGGGAAGCCAGAATACAGTACATTTTCCTGTATTATAGCAACGT
>NW_005843371.1:38862-46576 GCF_000455745.1 Alligator sinensis | reverse complement strand
TCTTCCTTTCTTGGGAGAATCAGGAAAGCAGGTCATTGTAATTCAAGCTGAAATCAGCGTGTCTTGTGTCTTTCATAACCCAAGTAATTTCATTTCATTTAGCCAACACATATTAGATCACTTAACAGACTGCATGAGAATCACAATAAGCTACTGATCTCTCCCTCCAGAAGACTTGGAAAAGAAAAACTGCGCTTTCCAGGATTTATTCAAAGTTAAAGACTGAATTATTCTGTGCTGGCTGCAGACAGAGATTGAAGTATGGCAGACTGGATGATGGAGGTAGGTAAAAAACAGAGAAAGCCTTCCCCTCTGCTTCCCAGCTTGATTAAACACTGCTTCCCTACAATGCCTCATCTTCCTTGGCTGATGCCATAAAAGCTTCCTCTCCTGTTTCAATCTACTTCCCTGGCTGCAGCCAGACGGGTGCAAACTGTAATGTACTCACACCTCAAACTGAGGGGGCTGAGGCTGGGTCAGAATTGGGCTGGGGAAGCTCTAGGCAAAAGCTGGGCGATGCTAGAAGTCTTAATCATTTGGTAAACATTGACTTTTCCTCCCAAGTCGTTTTGACTCAGTGGAAAGAGAATTGCAATGGAGGACGCAGTCCTTTCCACTTCAGTTCTGCCCGCCTGGGACTGGAGATTCGATGGCACTTCGAGAGCACAGATGTTAGCCTTAATGTCCTGCACATATGCCAAATTGGCTCATTACGGACTCCCTAATGATCCCTCTGTAGTTTCTACTAGATGCAATACTCTTCACTTGCTCGGCCAATTTGCACGGTTAAACAATTATTATGTTGCGTCCCAAAGACTGTTACGCTTCAGTGGTAGAGAACATGTACACTGCATTTCCACTTGCTATAACTAGTACATTTTGTAAAGCAGACTGGGATTGCAAAGATGAACTATACATGGTTGCACAACAAGACCATCAATGCTGGCCTTCAACTGGCCAACAGTATTGAGGTCCAAGAACCAACTTAGAAGCCTATGTACAAACAAAAACACTCTGAACAATTCCTATTGTTCTTCCTCATGGAGAAATCTGCATTTCTTCCATCCAAGAGGTGACAACACCTTGACTCAGACTAATGAAATGCAGCCCCCCTACCCCTTTTTCTTTAGAAGCATTGCCTAATGCAGTCTGGTACAGCACAGATAAAGAACTGCTTTCTTCTAAGCTGGACAAACATGGCAGGGCTTGGAAAACTTAATTCGAAGAACTAGAGATGTTCTCTTTTAAAATAATTAAATCCCTCTCCTTCTAATTGAGTGCTCTCTCACCTGGAAGGACTCACAGCTTGGTTACTAGCTGTGTGGGATGCTCTGTATCATGCCATAAACTGGGTGTAATTAGGGCTACTGCCCCAGGCTACTAGGGTAATTTTCCATTGGATGGGTTTGGTTTACGATTCAGCTATTGCATTCAGAGATCTAAACACAGCCAAGTACATTTTCAGGCTGTTCAAGTCATTATAAGGAGACAAATAGTTTAGGAGGGCAGGAAACAAATAGTTTAGGAAGGCAGCTTTAATTTTATAATTAGAAACACTTGCTATTTCAGGTGTTTTTTTCCTAACTTGTTTAAAAGTTCCCTCATCTCTTTCAGTACTGCTGCTATAAAAAAAGGTGCTAAACAACAAGCTGCACACCAGCTCACAGGAACAGATGAACTATTTTGGATGCTTTGATAACTGTAAAACTTGGGGGAGACTGCCCGTTGATGGGCAAAGTGGGTGTTTTACTTGGGCAGGTTCTAGCATTTGAAGGGACAAGGATGGGGAGAGGACACTTGTGGTCTTTCTCCAGCTCTGGCACAGCATGGCTAGGGGGCACTGCAAATCAGCCTCAGTTTCCTCAGGTGTAAAATGGAGATGCTAGCCACTTCACGGGGAGACAGGATTTTACAAACAGATTTGAGGCTCAAAGCCTTATTATCAATCAGCACTACTGGATGGGAGTTTTGCTGGGCTTCAGGCTCTCTCTCAAACAATCCAACTAGTTGCAATTCCCCTGACTGTTTAGAGTTGTAGCAACACATCCTATTTGCTCTCAGGATACCTGAGCTTTGTGATGGTGGGAAAAGCAAGGAAGTCCCCCGCAAGTTCAATGCCAAAATCTGCTCCGTTGCTAGTGGGAAGCAGGTTCCTCGATATTGCTTCCCTGGCAGCGCTCTGCGTTTAGGCACACGTGTGTAAGGCAGGGAAGTAATGTGTTATCGAGGCCATTCTGATCCGCTATGTATTAGGGCCAGAAAAGAAGTCAGTGTGGAAAGACGGCTTTTTGCCTCCAATGTGGACTCCTATACACTGGAAAATGTCCCCCATGAAACATAGTGCTTCTCGGGCTGAGCAGCCATTGGATGTTAATGACTTTGGGGTATAACCTAGGCTGGAGGAACGGGCAGTTTAGGTATGAAAGGTTTTGTATCCCGTTATCTGTTCCCTGCATCAGTCAGTCCCTCGTGTCTGGAGTACTGCGAAAGACATCTGGAGGACCAAAGGAGAAGAAAAGCATGAATGAAAGGATCAAAGTACTTGGCTGTTTCAGAACAGAGGAAAGAGGAGGTGCAAATGGAAAGACAAGACTTGCTTGGATTTCTGGATTTTGAGACTCTTTGATGACACAGAGCTTTTTGGCCCATCCCTCTGCTAGATGGCCCAGAAAAGAAAGCACTTCCAAGCTGGGTGCTTTCTGTCTGTCAGATTCAGGGGTTTTTATCTTCCTGGCTTACAAACCGGCTACTGCCACTCCAGAACGTCTCTAGAAGGCAGGGTGCTACACAGCTGTCATTATAAAGGCTGAACCCGGGCGAGCAGTTTTCATTTCAGTACAGACATCCCAAGCTGTAATGGAAGCACTCAGCTCACACCTTTCCAGGTCAGCTTTCACAGACACATTGCAATCTGCAGTAGGAGGAGAATCTTACACCTCCAAAAAAATAAAAAAGAAACCAGAGCTGAAAATAAAGGTAATATCAATTGTTCCTCTTTCTGAAGTCCAGCTTTACTGCAGAAGTCTTTCACGGTGTCACCATAAGCCACACTGACAGCAAATACAGCCTTGCCTTCTTCCCATGCAGTACACACGGGGCTGTCAGCCAGCCACGCACATCCAGCCCTGGGAACAGAACTCAGGATGACAGCGACACAGCCATCCGCGCCCGACACCCATGAAACTTCAGAGACTGCAGTCGGCAATTATTAGAATTTCTGCTGCCGCTTGGATGTCCTGTCCAAACACACGCTGCTGGGGCCCCTTTCAGAGCTGTACTTCATGCACAGCAGTTGCATCCTTAAAACACAACAAAGGACCGCAGGCATAGTGCTGCTTTTACGTCTGCTCCTGGAAATCTGGAAAAGTGTCAAGATTGTAATAGCCTTACTTGGGATTTACAACAGGGTAAAAGGGTACAATTTGGCCCCAGAGGGAATAACTAGCAAAACAAAAGTAAAGATAAAAGAACGTGACATCTAAGATGAGGTGTGTTCGTTTAATATGAGGAAACATGCATATCGGCATATAATTAACATACAGCAAACTATTTGCATTTGATAGCCTTTGTGCTAGATTTCTATTTGAGAGCAGGCAATCAGGTGTTTTAAAATACATGAGGCAAGAGCCAGTAATTGCCAATCTGCTTCCTGAAATATCTGTGTAGGAGAGGAAACACGGAAAGTTCCTGACCTTGTGGCCTGAGAAAACGTTTGCAATAACCTCAGGAAATAAGATTCTGGAATTTGATAGCCTCTAGGGAACTGTTGATCAGGGATGTTTAACCAACTATTAGGAGACATTACAACTGAAATTGCATCTGGGTTTAAATGTGAATAGAGAAAGCAGGCAATTACTCCAACTACCAGGCTGCAGGGAAGGGGAGAACAGGAGGGGAAGAGGTAAGAAAGGATCTCCAACCCAGAAATAGGTCACTAAGGAACACCCTCCATCTCTAGCAGTGATTGCCGACCAGGGTGCCAGGTGCCATGAGATCCTTTTCTCTGTATACTAACACGTAATACTAACACGGTTAGGTGTGCAAACACCTACATGAATCACTATGCTGCCTGCAGCCCTAAAACTCTATTTTAATCTTTCATCTGTTTTCACTGTAAGCCACTCTAAGCCTTTTTTCTGGAGACAGCTGCTTATAAATCTAACAAACGCACACAAACCCAGAGATTTCAACTAAGAATACACAGCATAAAAACCAGTCCGCCCTGTCGTGGGCTTTCCGAGTTCTCTGCAACAGAAGAATTGTTCTGTGATGTTTCTGAAGTCAAAAAAACAAGTGGAAGTTAAGGGCTGGCAGTATCTGAGGGCAGCTTTGAGAACCACTGATCTATAGTTACACAGAACAGACTTCTACTAGCTCTTATGTTATGGAAGACATTCCACAACATTTCCAGTCAGCTACTCAGGCTCTCAAAATTATGTGGTTGGCCCCACCTATTTAAAAAAAGAAACCTCACTTACGGATGACGGGCAAAAAAGATGTAAACTATGTCCAATATGCCACGTGCCTAGATGTTATACTGCTCCATCCGCAACAGGCACCAGCTGCATCTATCAAGATGCGGGATTCAATAGCAACAAGCTAAAGGTCAGAACTAAAGTTATTTTCCCAAGGTGTTACATAATGCTCTCCAGGACGCTTTCTGAACTGTAACTGGATAGTTACCCATTAGCTGTGATGGGGTATAGGGTTCATTAGCGTTTCTCGAGCAGTGTTGTGGGGAGGAGGTATGGGGTAGTAGAGCAGTTAATGCATTTCACTATAGCCCCAGAAGTGTGACTGAGTCTTGCTCCAGACCAATATCACAGCTGGGCCAGCTGTAAATGGGTTGACAGAGGTGGTTAGCTGTGTTAGTGTGAACTCAAGAAGGCAGGGTAGTTGCAGCTTACAGGCTAACTAAATCAGAGATGCATAAGCTTTTATAAGCAACAGCTTGCTTCATCAGATGCCATCAAGGGACTGCAGAGAGCAGAGCCTCTTAACAGAAAGCAGTGACTGAAATACAAAGGATAGGGAAGGAGAAGGGAGGGGGCACTGCTTAGAAAGGCAAGGTGGGCAGAAGAGACCAGCAACAAAGAAGTTATCCCACTGAGGGACATAGGAGTAATAAAAGAAAGCTTTAATAAGCAAGCTGTTGCTTATGAAAGCTTATGCACCTCTGATTTAGTCCATAAGGTGCAACTCTACCCTGCCTTCTTCCTGTAAATAGGTACCCAGTCATCCGGGCTGTGGGAGGCAGGGGGGAGGATTTAGGGTTGCTAAACATGACACAAGCCACATTCTTTCATCGTGGGCCATTAGCTACCAAGACTGGTCAGCTGAAAGCCTGGAGGCCTAGTAGGTTGTGGGTTGGGACAGCCTTTTTATCGGGGGAGACGGAGGATTCCTGCAATGATCTGAACAGTACACAAGTTGCTCACAGCATGCTGCAAGTCCCTACAGTACTAGGATGTGGTCTCTGCACTTCTGTAGAAAAGGATGAGTGGTGCCAGTTTAGTGGATGGTCTACTCTACAGAGGATCTTGCTTCATGGAAAACGGGTGCTAGATGCAAAGCTCTTGCCAGCAGTTAGCACTCGTAGCCCTCAAGTATGACCCTTTTGCCCACACTAGCAACAGGAAATATTTGGTGTTGTGTTCAGCAGCAGTCAAGTTAGCAGCTTTGACTGGGCATCAGCTAAAGCAGATGCGAGTGGCATGCTCTTTGGGGGCAACTGCTGAGCACCTTTTCTCTGGCTGCCAGTTTTGGGATGTGCTTCTTCCTGTCGATCGCTGGCTCCAAGGATTTCTTCCACTCTCTGCTCTGGCCATGGTGCTGAATCATACAGCCCTCATATTTGTCCCATCAGTGCAGCACAACCAAGGGCATTCTGCGACAGCTTATTCAAGGTCTCACAGACCTTATTGAAGAGTTTAGAAGATTAAAACTTTAAAATGAGTATTTAATGCTTACAGATAACATGGTTGTGTTGGCTGGTGCCAGACGGCAAGGAGGGAAGGATGACTCCTGCACTGTTCCTTAAGGCTCATTCAAGACAAGGTCAGTACTGAGCCACTGGAAAGAAAGAAGAACAATTTGAAAAGCTATGCCCCAGCCATATCAGTTGGCATCAGCTGCACAGCCATGTTTCCGGCACCAATTAATGTAGTCTGGGGAAGAAAAGAAAAAGCAGAATGATTTTCCGTTTGAGCCAACAGCATGTTTAACAGAGTCCCCAGGACAGGAAGAGAACATGATCAGCAGATAAGTGCTCATAAAAAAGCTAGTGATTAGCCAACTTGAGAACTACCCAACACTGCTTGCAGCTGGGGAGTAACCTTAGCATTACCCCCAGCTAGTGGGAAATTCAGATCTAGGTTAAGCAGAATGGTCTCCATGTTTCTCGCAGAGCCCGAGTAGAAGGTTTTGCAGACAGTCTCTCACCTGTGGCAGGAGTCATTTCCTCATGCCTGACCACTTCACGGCATCCAGATCACTGCAGTGGTTTGTTACAGTGATTAGCACCACAAGGCCACCCCTTCAAGGAAACACTTCCCCTACAGTTTTGTAAGTGGGAGAAGGACAGGAGAGTTCTCCTTCCTCAATGTGCACTCTGCAATAAGCATTGCCCCAGACAATTCCCATCAGGACTTCCCTCCTGGTTGGCTTAGACCCATTCCACAGTGGAGGAGTTTGCAAATAATAAGGTTAGGAAAAGCAGGCCCCTGTTAGTTGCAGGCATGCAGATGTCATTGAAATCAAAAGGACTTGCACATGCTATTAACTGGATTACCGGGCTCATGTTGTAAGCTTGCAAGACCTAATTCAACATGCTGAGTACTGTCCATCAGAGCTGATCAGTCCAATGGGGGGCTGCACTGCAGTTCCAAAATGTAACCGGAGATGCATGGATTACTGCGAGCAGCAGTCTGCTGGTAACTTCCAGCCTGTGCTTGCGACTTGCAGCTACTCAAGTTGCACCAGGTACCATGACACTCTGTGTTCTGCTGGGAGAGACCTACCTCCACTAATGGGAAGTACGTACTAACAGTAGTCCTGCATTTACACAATGCCTTTCACCCTACAGTGTGGGTGCCAAGGTGCACAGCTGACAGCCAGGAGGTTGCAAGTTTGAGGCGACAGCAGACGCGCTCATGGTCAGATTCCAACGAAACCCAGGAATTCTGCAAAAGACCTTGTCACAAGGACGCATGAAGGAAGGAAGGACCCTAAATAATCCCACTCTGCTTTGCAGCCGGTCATGAGAGGTTGCTGCATTTTGGTGATGTGCTAGATACAATGCCATCTAATCGATAGGAAGTTGCATGGGAAATGTAATTGGGAAAGATGTAGTCAGACAAATGAAAATTAAGCAGGGCATTTAAGTGGACTTTTTTTTTTTTTACTTGCTCCTGGAAACAGTACAGTGGTTTGTTTAAATGCTTAGAAAGAAGTATTGTTTTGAAGCCTGAAAACTTTAGAGCCTTAGATTTTGGAAGTGCATTTGGTAATGGAACGTGTCCATTTTCTGGGTTAACTCAGAAATTTCTGCTCCCCCCTAGTGCATCAGGGGAAAGGGGGAACCTCAAATGGGTGACCCACTTATCCCTGATTACAGGCACTGCCCTGCCGTTCCTCCCTGCAGCCTGTCCATCCAGAGGGGCCTTGGTTTCCATCTTTGTGGCTCAGGATGGCATGTTATTACTGCCTGGCCTCC
>NW_005843371.1:21566-38831 GCF_000455745.1 Alligator sinensis | reverse complement strand
AGGAACAAATTGAAGCAGGCAGCCAAATGCTTGCACTGCTCCTCTGAAGTGCAGTGCTGCTCTGCGGAGTTCACAGGAGCATGCTGCTGCAGTGCTGAGCACCACAAACTGAGCTCAGCCTAGGTACTGCAGTTTTTCTTTTAGCTTCTCATCCCACAGGCACACTTTTCCCTTTTGCAGCAAGAAGACATGTAGTCAGCCAGGGAAAGGAACCAATTAAGTGCTTCCCTGCAGGTCACAACTATAGCAAGAAAAAAAAATTAAAAAGTTAAAATGCATTTACAAAAAGCTGATTAACATTTGCCAGAATGAGTACATTACACTTGCCAGTCAAAGAGTAGCCTAAAACCTTGCACTGGAAAGTGCCTCGATTAGAGCATCCATGGCCGAGTCGCCTCTATACATTCAACTCCCTCTGCTTTTGTAGACTGTGTCAGCTTGTCTAATGATGTACTTGCCCTGTCAAGTTTCAGCAAGACGCACTCATCTTGTGGAAGGTAAATGTGTCATGGTTTTACTTAATAACAGAGGGCAGTTTTTTGAATTGCAATCTGTCCTGGTATTTTGGTATCAACTTGAAGCCTTCACCATCTAATATGATGCTTAAAAGGCCTCGACTCTTGCAATTAGTCAGCGGCTCAAAATGTTAATCAAAACACAGCGGTGAAGAGACAGAAAGTGAGTGCATCTGCCCAGCTGACTTGTCAAACCCTAATTTCTTTCTACTAGATTAACCCGAGACCTTGGATGGCCGAAAGGACAAGTAAGGGGTTCTGCAATCTTTCACCTCTGTTCCATCAGTCTGAATCATAAACCACATTTAGCCATCACTTGCATAGAGCTATTTGAAATGAATGGGTGAGTCACAGTCTCTTTTTTAGGAGACAAGTGACCATATCATTAATAACAATTAAGCACCCTCAGCAAATGTTAATGGCTTGGTGAGCACGGACACTCAAAATCCTTTTACCCTTTCAGTAGGGTGCTACAGCTTTAGAAGGCTACATAATTGTCATAGATCAGGAGAAAACTTCCCAGAGGGAAAGTGGGGAGGATGCCATCTCTTCCTGTGAATTCAAGCTCACAGTTAAAAAGTAACAGACTCTAACCCTTATGTGCTCAAAAAAACTTGTCTGGATTTGAGACCACACTGGGCTGCCTTCCTAAGTTTGCAGGTAGACAGCCTCAATGCCTTGTCAGCCAGTCATGTTTTGCCCAGCTGTAGCACTGCAAAAAGCATTACACAGGTTACTTCCACCATTAGTTTTCCTGTTAGCTGGTGCTCTGAATCCTAAGAGAATCCAATGGGACTGCTCCAAAAGCAGCAGCGTTTGAAACAGTCCGATTAGCAGCTGCCAGCCCCTAGAAAGAAGAGACCCTCTCCCCTCGGAGGGTCTGCCTTTGAAGAGATAGTGCTCCTTCATTTCAAACAGGCGAGAGTGAGCGCTACCCAGTTGCTATCACTGGTCAACTGGAATCCAAGCAGGATAAAGGGCCACATTCGCAACAGCAGGATGAAGACTGGATTTCTCCCCTTCCCTCCTGTGCTTTGTACTGACCTGTGGTTGGCAGGCATCTGTTCCATTTTTCAAGCCCTGAACGAGCCCAAGGGAGCCTACTCAACACCGTAGGTTCCAGTGCTCTGCCACGTGCCTTTCCTCTCTCTCCACCGCCAGACATAGCGGTGATGTGACCTCAGCATGGGTGGAAACCATTTCAGGGAGAATGAGCCAACCCTCTTTTCCCAAGTGCTCCCACCTCCAGGCATTGCACAGAGTACAACGACCCCCCTGACTTCATCTAGAAACTCAAAAGACTTCCCAAAGGAACTCCCCCACTTGGAAAAAGCAAGTTTACAGGCACTAGCTCCACCTGCACCGATCAGATGAGCTTGAACCGCAACTGCAGCACTGTACTATAATAACCCTGATGTCAACATTACCGGGAGAGAGTCACACTTTCTTGTTCCTTTCAAACCTGAAATCCACAGATCGCCATGCTCCCCCCACAGCTAGAGAACAAGGAGTGACTGAGCAGCGTGGCTCCCACGGTACCAAAAGCCAGTCTGTTGGGTAACCGAGGGGACATGAGCAAAGAGTGGATTGCCACTCCAGCTTCCTGCCTCTGCCCCACGCTAACTCTTGCCAACCCCCTCGAAGCAGCCTCCCAAGGGGGAATAGTCTGGGATCTTCCCAGTGCATCCTGAACGAGAATGTGTGCAGACAGCACCCAGGGCACTGAGCATGCTGACATGGTCACACAATGCCGGTTGCACCGAATGCTTTGAGTTTGTATCTAGTTTGCATTCTCCTATTCCCAGTGTTGTTCCTGCCTTTCTGCACCAGCGGCCAGACTGATGGGGCTGCTGTCTCAAGAACAAGGTGCCACGCGGGCTTTGGGTGAGGTGTGCTAAATACTAAATAAGCCAATGAGTGCCTTTGCACAAGGACATTCTCTAACCACCAGTCTTTGTCCTGGAGCATCACATCTGCATGCAGGAAGGCAATTTTGTTTTGAATTAGGTTTTGAAATAGAGGCTGCTATATGCAAAAGATTGAATACCTCTAATGAAGACAGAGCAGGCAGGGCTGAGCAGCTACTCTGGCTTATCTAGAGACTCTAATGATGTGGCAGATGGCAAATGTCATTTAAAGGAGCAGAGTCGCTAGTGCAGCTTTCTGCACCAAGCACGTCCGTTCAGGAACAAGGAGCTTTTCTCCCAAATGCCACTGTCCGCTCAATTCTGGACTGTGTGGGAGGAAAGGAAAGAGCCAACAATGTAGCCACTGAAGATCTGTCAGTCATCACAGCTGGTTTTATTTCTTAGACCTTGCTGAATCTTCAGCATCAAGGACCCAATTATTAGTCACTCCGACTACAGGATTAGCAAGGGGGCACTGGACCACCCGATGAACAGGAGGGCGAGGGTGGCACCTGCTACTGATTAGGGGAAATTGTCTGGAATCTCTGCTATTAAACAGCCCATAATTTTAAGAGGGACACCAGTTTGAGCGTAGCCAAATGTACCGTACTCTGGACTAAGCAGGTGGTTCATTTCACACCAGTTTGCCCACCAGTAATGTACTTTTCTTGTTACAAATGGACATTCTGGCACACTTTTAAAGACAAGGGCTGGGTTTTAGAAACCTTATTTTAGGGACCAGAATGTACCGATTTCCACAGGAAAAAGCAAACCTGAGGAACATAAAATTTTCAGCTGTCAAAAAAACAGTTGAAGATATACGTGGCTAGACAGCTGAAGAGTCCTGAGGGGAATATTGGACTTTCAGATTATGTGGAGAACACGCTCGGAAGGATTACGGAGGTAGAGTCTTTGGGTCAGCCTTCTTCTAGTCCATTATGAAGATGTAGTGCTCATATTCAAGATGCCAATTTGGTAGCCTACCTGTCAACATTTCTTTATCAAGAAAACAAGCTGCTGTAATACAAGTGTTACTCAGCTCTAATTGGATTGATTAGACACAGATGTGCTTCCTCCCAACCATCCGACATATTGATAGAGGCCAGTCATCATAACTATATAGATGCCGCATGGAAATTCAAATTTATTCCTACTCAAAAAGGAATTCTAAAAATAACATTGTGAAATTCAAAGCTAATGAATCTCCATGACACCAGATCAAATACGTCTCCTTTCGTTTTCAGGGAACGTTTTCCCTGGTGACCACCGATACACAATTCTTCTGGATTGCTTTGAGAATCAGAGCTGCTGAACGGATTTGGATGGAAGAGGATGATGCAGAGAATCTCCTGGGGAGTCTTTTCCTGGAGGATCAGAGTTTCTGGGCTCAGGAAACTAGCCCTTGACTCAGAGGATACCAGTAGCAGCATCAGCAGCATTTCAGAAGAACAAAGGCTTTACCAAAGATCAAGTTAAACCTGCAAGAGTAGCACCCCAATTTGGCAGTTCCACTCAGTAGAAAGGTATATTCATACGCGCTGGAAGCTTGCTACCCTCTACTGCAGTAAATTCTCAGCCAGGGTGCCAGAAGATCCTTTTAAGGATGATGTGCATAGGTGTTTGCACACCACATAGTGCTAAATATTGCACCATTCACAAGATAAACTAAAACATTTCAAAGGCATCCAGAGCATCAAAAACCTTATGAACTGTTGTGCTCTTTCCAAGTACGCTGTAATAGAAGAATTGCTCTATTATTTTTCCATAATCAAAAAATGAAAGCTGAGAGCTGGCATTTTCTGACGGGTGCCTTGAATCTAAAAAGGTTGAGAACCGATCTACTGCTACAAGTCAGTAAGTAACCAGCTTGGTGTTAGCAGTTCAAGAGGGTAGGGATTTCCCAAGTCAAGGCTCAGCAATGCTCAGGAGTCTGATGGAATGGCATCACTGGGCTTCCCAAGCTCCAGCACTGCAAAGATTCACAAGCCTATTCCTGCTCTCCACACCAGGCCTCTGAGCTAGTCAGGAGAAAGATGATTTCAGAGGTGGCAGTATCCCATAACTCTGAGCTGCTATATAATATCCATCTCATGAGTGATAGCTGCTTGCTCTGCTTTGCAAAGGAAAGGAAGAGCAGCCAGGATGTCCACTGCTGCAAGCTACACGTGAGCAGGAACAGTAGGGTCAAGGAAGCCTCTTATGTTAAAGCTAGATGATGAGGTCATACCTTCTGAAAGGACTGCATTAGTCTGAGCCAGGATTTCCTGAAATGGATGTTTATTTATGCCTTGTGCAATAGTTTCATGAAATCATCATTTCATAGTTGGTCGGGTCGGAAGGGACCTGAGGAGATCATCTAGTCTGACCCCCTGCCGTGGCAGGAAAGAGTACTGGGGGTCAAACGACCCCGACCAGATGTTCGTCCAGCCTTTTTTTAAAGACCCCGGGGTAGGAGCCAGCACCACGTCTTTTGGAAGTTGGTTCCAGGTCCTAGCTGCCCTGACTGTGAAGTAGCACCTCCTGATGTCTAGTCTGAAACTACCCCCTGCTAGCTTGTGTCCGTCGTTTCTTGTAACTCCTGGGAGTGCTCGGGGGACCAGGGACTCCCCCAATGCTTGCTGGTCCCCCCTGACTAGTTTGTAGACAGGCACTAGATCCCCCCCAATCAGCCTTCTCTTGTGGAGGCTGAACAGGTTCAGGTCCCGTCGCCTCTCCTCGTAGGGCCTGCCCTGCTGCCCCTGACCATGCGGGTGGCCTCCTCTGGACCCTCTCCATGCTGGCCACATCCCTCCTGCAGTGCGGCACCCAGAACTGGACGCAGTACTCCAACTATGGCCTGACCAGTGTCACGTAAAGGGGGAGGCTCACCTCCTTGGACCTGCTCAAGATACATCTGTGGATGCACGACAAGGGGCGGTTGGCCTTCCTGACTGCGTCCCCACACTGCCGGCCCATGTTCATTTTGGCATCAATAAGGACTCCAAGATCCTTTTCTGCCTCTGCGCTGATGAGAAGGGAGTTCCCCAGCCTGTAGGGCTGCTGCTGGTTCTTCCCCCCCCAGGTGCAGCACCTTACACTTGTCAGTGTTGAACCCCATCCTGTTCTCACCCGCCCACCCCTGTAACCTGTCCAGATCCGATTGCAGCCTGTTCCTTCCTTCTAGCGTGCCCACTTCCCCCCACATCTTAGTGCCATCTGTGAACTTGAACAGGGTGCTTTCTCCCTCCTCCCCCAAGTCACTGATGAAGATGTTGAACAGTGCGGGCCCGAGGACTGAGCCCTGGGGAACCCACTGCCCACATCCCTCCAGGTCGAATAAGACCCATCCACCACCACTCTCTGGGTGCGGCCCTCCAGCCAATCAGTGACTGATCTGACCGTGTAGATCAGAACACCACTGTCTCCTAGTTTCTTACTGAGAACGGGGTGAGAGACCGTGTCGAAAGTCTTCCTGAAATCCAGAAAGACTATATCCACTGCAACACCTGCATCCAAGGACTTGGTTACCTGGTCATAGAAGGCCACCAGGTTGGTTTGGCAAGACCTGCCCCTAATAGACCTATGCTGGTTGCCCCTGAGCATCACCTCCCCTGTCGACCTTTCCTGGACATGTGCCAGAATAATTTTTACTGAGAACGGGGTGAGAGACCGTGTCGAAAGTCTTCCTGAAATCCAGAAAGACTATATCCACTGCAACACCTGCATCCAAGGACTTGGTGACCTGGTCGTAGAAGGCCACCAGGTTGGTTTGGCAAGACCTGCCCCTAATAGACCTATGCTGGTTGCCCCTGAGCATCACCTCCCCTGTCGACCTTTCCTGGACATGTGCCAGAATAATTTTTTCAAAAAGCTTCCCCAGGACTGAGGTAAGACTCACAGGCCTATAGTTTCCTGGGTCCTCCCTTCCTCCTTTGTTTGAAGATGGGGACCACATTGGCCCTTTTCCAGTCCTCCGGCACATCGCCAGAGCGCCATGAGTGCTCGTAGAGCTGTGCCAGAGAACCCACAATGACCCCTACTAGTTCCTCAGCACTCTGGGGTGGAGATCGTCAGGACCTGCGGATTTAAATACATATAGTCCCTCCAGAAGTTCCCTGACAAGGTCCCCATTAACCCGAGGCCTGGGTGTGCCACCCACAGGGCCCTCGGGGGCGGCCAGTGGGGGAGATATCCGGGTCCCTCCTCAGAAATAAGGAGGCAAAGAAATTGCTGAATATGTCAGTTTTACCGTCAGGTGAGATGACCAGATTTCCTAGCGTGTCCTGCAGAGGCCCCACCTTACCTGGCACCTTCTTTTGCCCCCTATGTATTTGAAAAAGGACATCTTGTTGTCCTTGACCATTTCCGCCTTGGCCTTCCTGACCGCCCCACTACATTCCCGAGCACCCAAGCCATAGTCCTGTCTTGTGACGGCCCCTCCCTTCCATTGGGTGTACGCCTCCTTTTTTGTTTGGAGACGTTCCCGGATGCTTCTGGCGAGCCATGGGGGCCTTTGCGCCCTCTTGCCCCCTTTGACTTGTGTAGGGATTACTCCCCTTTGAGCTTGGAGGATCGTCTCCTTAAGGAACGACCACTCCTCCTGGACACCCAACCCCCTCCTCCTGGACACACAACTCCCTCCTGCTCTGGGACCTCACTGCTTCCCCCACTAGTTTTCTCACCTTGTTAAAGTCCACCCTCCTGAAGTCAAGGGCTGCTGCCTTGCTGGAAGCTTTTGCCACCTTGCACTGGATGGTGAATTCCAGCAGACGACGATCACCCTCACCCAGGTGGTCGAGCACCCGCAGACCCCGTAGCAGGTCGTCGCCCGTGGCCAGGACCAAATCCAACGAGGCATCTTCCCTAGTGGGGTTGGGCACCTCCTGGGTTAGATGGAGGTCCTGTATGTCAGTTAGGAACCAGCGTGAGCGGGCAGACCTGGCTGTCTGCTCCTCCCAGCAGATGTCTGGAAAGCTTAGGTCATCCATGATGACCACATCCTTGGACCCAACTATCTCTGTGAGCCGACTTAAGAATTCCTGGTCTCGATCTTCTCCTTGGTTGGGTGGTCTGTAGTAGACCCCCACCGTTACGTCCCTTTCCCCCGACCCCCTTGCACTCTAACCCAGAGCACTTCCGTTTCCTCCTCCTCTGACCCAGTGTTACTCACTGTGGATGTGTGTTGCTCCTTGACATAGAGCGCCACACCCCCACCCTTCCTGCATCATGTTGTGCTATGTTTATGGCACGTGTAATTTTTGGAAACTGGTGGGCCTTTAGCAATAGCCTTCACTGAGCAGCAAATAGGGCAACTGAACCTTATTAAATGGGGAAAAAAAAACTTCAAGCCAGTAGAATATAAACCACAACGTCAAACAGAGCACTGCAGATGCACACCGTGTTTGTGGTTCCTGGTTAGAGGTGTGTAGGTGCAGGGCGTTTCCAAATGCTGTCACTGCCTGTGGTGTAGACTGGCAAGGGAAGATGACATTTGTGGTTGCAGGAGTCAAGGAAGGCTCAGTGCTCCCATGGTCTTGGTTTGTGAAGTGGTAAGTACAAAGTGGATTGGTTAGAACTCAGAAAACCTGGATTTAAATAGTCAATCTTATTCTTGTTTTGTGTGTTCTCCTTCCTGTCCTATATGCCCCTTAGCACAACAAAGGTTATCAGTGGTTGGTAGTCATTAAAAACAACACGAAGCAAGTAGAGTCTTTCCATACATGTGATACCTTTTTGCTAACAAGAGCGCTCTCTCTCTCTCTCTCTCCACACACACACACACACACACACACACACACACACACAAGCAATTGCAAAGTTCTGTGCACTTGCTCAGATTCCTATTTTTACATTGAAAAATGGTGAATGATAAACTTTTTACTGAATGATGGTGAATTTTGTATTTGTGTTAAATTTCACTTAGATTGAACTTCAATTAAAATACACCAACATTTTAAACTTGTTTATTAGTTAACATGCTTATCGCTGCATCTATCCTAACATTTTTAGCTCTCAAACTGGTACACTAACAAAAACATGTATAACTAGTGAACAGAACTGATCGTTTCCAATTACTGCATCTACCCAGTTTTAGAAGTAGCAGCGCTCATCCTGACCCTCCATTTTTATTCACAGAATTAAGGAAACAAGATTTTCTGATGTTTCCTCAGTTTGTAACTGTGCATGAACTACTCAAACTAAAAGAGAAAATATTCTCAGCAATTGCAGAAGAGGCCATAGATCTCAAGAGCTGTTTTAACACAAACTCTGGTTCTAGGTGCTTAGAGTAGGGATATACATCAGTTCCCCAATCCTAGTTTGTTTAAAATATCTGTAGCAAGAGCATTACTTAAAATATTTTTAAAAATAGGAGTAAGCTCAGCCTTAATATAGACCACCCTTTAATTGCAGAGGTTTTAACAGGATATTTAATTGAACACTTAAATCTGATTTTTATTTTAAATTAAAGCAGCCAGTTTTCCTCCACGCTGGAGGTGAGATGTATCTGTGGCTAGAATGTGGGGATCCCTCCCAGCATGCACTGTTCCGTGGGCTATAGGATTGTTGGGTACAGTAAGGGTCATAGTCTGGGTGACATCACTGCATGGAAATGCTCTTTCACAAAAATGGTTTGCTTGTGCAGAAACTCCAATGTTTCCTTTCACTTCTTTACTTTCTCCGCAGCAGCCCTTGTTAATTCTGTCCTCTCTCTGCAAGAAACACCACACAAAAAAGCTCTCCCTACTTTCGTATTCTAATCCTTCTTTTGGGACGCGGACAAAAATCCCAAAACATTTCATCCGTCTTCCTTTTCTGACTGGAGATCTGTCAGCGTTGCAAGGTGGATAATGTTTCTGTCCGGGGGGCACAGTAGATCAGGTGCGGAAACTGGTGAGGGTGAGAAACAGAACAAGTAATTAGTGTAACCATGGCAATGTTAAGGAAACAAAATATTTTATCACTTTTGGAATGCTATATTTTATAGTCTTTTCCCAACCTAGGGTGAGCCTGGAGATGGCAAGATATTTTTCCAGATTGTTTTCCCCTCTAGTTAGGACCCCTGTAGCAATCCCGGGCAGGGGATGGGAATGAGGCCTCTAGGGACAGCAGGGAGGAGGTTGAATCAGTACACATCTCTGCAGGCTGCCCTTATGTGCAGGAAGCTACCCTGCAGTGATCACCAAGCAGCAGAGACCAGTTGTACTTAGAGGCATCTGGTACAGGATCAAGACGTGCAGCAATATTATTCACTAGAAAGGGCAGCTCCGGAGCAGCTGTAGGACCGGACTGCACAGACAACGTTGTCCGGACAGGGCTCGGAGAAAGCCAGCTTGTCTTGCAGCATTCATACAGGCTAAATATTCTCTTTGCTCCAAGTTCATTAGCACCTACAGATCAGCCTAGGATGCTCTGGATTTCTGCAGTGACTGCTTGGAACTGGTGGGGCTATCAAAGTGGAGAGTGATTAAAACCAACCCCTACACATTATAACAATGTCACCCTGAGATATATACTTTTGCACTTTAAAGCAAGCAAACCTCACCCTACTCCAACTGGGAAGTGATGTGGACATGATAAACCTGCCATTTCGGTAAGACACGTTCACATCCCAAGGTCTTTAACTCCTGCACTGCCACCAGCCTCAGGGAGGCAGAGGATGACTAGGAGCTTTTTCGATATTTCAAATAAAAGGTTCTCAGAGGTTAATTTCTACTGGAGTAGATGCTATTTTTGAGACGGAGGCTGCGATCAAGCTAAGTAGGGCTTAGGAAGGCTCTCAGCTGTTGCTAGGGGGGGCAGATTTGGGATATCAGGTACCTGGAACAACAAGAGTTACTTACTGGGAGAGGTCCGCCTCTGCAGGGCTGTCATGCTGTGAGCGCACACCTTAGTTTCAGGAGCCATCTGTCTTCTTTGGTGCTGCGCGGAGGACTTTCCAGAGAAGCTTCTCTTCATTGCAGTCCTCAAGGGCTCCTGCTGCACTGTCTGCAGTTCTGGGGTTGGCCTGCAGCTTCCTTGGCAAAACCCTGGCTCAGCTTATGACAGGGGCTAGTACCGAGAAAGGCTGTGTTGATCTCCTGGTCAAAGAATCCCATCAAGCTCCCTTCCTTTGTCATGGCAGTGAAAATAGTCGCAGGACTGCCCCGACCATCATTTGTATCACCATATGCTCCTATATCTTGGCATGCCATCAGTCGCTGTTATCCTTTTAGTCAATAAATACAGCCTGTCCACAGCTGAGAGAGCTAATCAGCAACCTCCTCACCCCAGACCAAAAAAATCATGATCTCTGCTAAGGGCCAAGCAGATGCATGAGGTTTGGCTAGCAGAGCACCAAGAAGTAGCTGCCCACTGCTGTGCACATGGGGCCCACCTCCCTGAATGCCACCATTGACATGGAAAGACAGCAGCTGGCCAGCATGACTCCAGTGCAGGAAAAGGCATCAGGTAACAGATAGTTGCATCCACATGTGAAGTGTGATGTGGGATAGCAGCAGGACTTCCTGCTGGCAAAAAGAATTAAGAAGCCTGGGTCTGCATGGATGCAGCTCTCTCTGTACTGGCTTAAAGTGAATTTAATCCATTTTCAGAGCAGATTAGCTGGTTTGTAAATGCAGGCCAGGTATGCTGAAGAGTTTTGTTTTTTCTGATTAAAACCCCTGGCATCCAAACAAGCCAATGCAAAAAAGCTCCTCGCCGACAGGCCTTAGTCTCCCATGAGCAATTGTCTAGACATGTGTTAACAAAGGGGTGGCCTCATAAGCCTGCTTCTAAACCCCTTGGGGCCCAAAAGATCAGAGCCATGTTGCAAGCTAAGAACCAGCATAGATAATTGCGTCCTTTGTGGTTACTCCCACTCATGAGCAAAAAAGCTGTTTTGGCTTGGACTGCTAAGTCAAATCACAGCTGTGCTCTGCTAGCCAGATGACATCAATTTTGACATCATCATACCTTGTTTTCCTGATATGGATGTGCCAAGAGTATTAACATTGGCCACCTCCATTTTAACTTGCCCACTTACCACTTTTTTTTTTTGTTTAAACCAGAGGTTGCTAAGCAAGCACAGGTGATCCAGATGTTTTTCATTTACATAGAATTGCTTCTTTAAGTTGTACAATAGTGGATTTCTTAGGCGAGTAGTCAGGTGACAAGTTAACAATCCAGCCAACAGATACTACAAATATTGGTCAGCTGGATATTTCACAGGTAATACAACAATCTTTTTGACGTGAGAGCTATGGTTTCCTACCTGCTTTTAGACCCTTTCACATCAGGGACACAGGGTCAGGTGGACTTAAACTACCAGTTCACCAACAGAAAGTGCTAGTGAGATACCAGTAGCTGGATCCTCAGTGTCAGTGGCTAAGAGAGCAGCAGGGAAGGGCACAACTAACTGAGGCAGGGGGAAAATATGCACGACACACCGTCTCCTTCCCCTCCCCACCAACTTATTTTGTATGAGAACTGAGTCTTCAGGATTTTTGCTCTATTTTTGCTCTATAGTGGCAAAGGAAAGCAATGCTGCATGGTGCAGAGCGATCTCCCTGCACGTACTGCAATGCATACTACCCCACTGCATATCACACAGAGATCGTCTGGAAACTGAATTCAAAAGTTTAACTTAGAAGCAGCCCTTAAAGCAGTGGTGCTCAACCTTTTGGTCCCACAGGCCAGATGAATGGCACAGGGTTGGTCCATGGGCCAAATCTAGCCTTGCAAGTCAGGATTGGGCCCCAGGAGCCCAGCACCTCCCTCTTTTGGCTCCCCACACTGGGATTGGGCTCAGCACTACCCCCAAAGCAGCACTGGCTGTGATCTGGCTCCTGATCCAGCATGCAGAGCCTGGGGATCCCCTTTGGTCTGGAGATTTGGCAGCAAGGGTGTGGTGCTACTGTTCCCCAGCCACCAAATTTCCAGACCCAGGGGAAGCCCTGTGCGCTGAATGATACACCCCTGCCCTAAAGGATTAGAGGATTGTTAATGAAACACTGGTCTCTTGATGCTCCCTGGAAAAACAACCACACTACATACTGAAAACGCAGTCTTGGGGCCACCAAATTCTACCAGGTGATGTCCGAAAACACCAGGAGCTGAAAAGATCTTTATGAAACAATGAATGTAATGCAATTGGTATGAATCTGTTAATAAAGGAAAGAACTCATCTTCTCCAAATAAGTGTAGGATTCTCCCATGTTCTTACACAATCTCTTCCAAGCAACAACGAAAAAAGAAAAAAAACCAAGAAAAACTGGAGGTACAAACACTTATTGTAGGTCTAAGCGTAACTCCAGCATAGTGTAGCCATGCTGGATCTAGCTTTAAGATATGATTTCAATCCAAAAGCTTGAGTATGATTCTACTCCCCATGTGCAGGAGGTTATTCAGATCCTGGTGCACATGGAGAACGGTGGCATCCTGGGTTGGCAGTGGTCTAGTCTAGTAGACTAGACAGACAAAACCAAAGAGGGCTTCTGGTTGCTTCCTGAAAGTCCCCCCCCAACACCTTTCCCTTTGCAACTGGAGGGACGCCCTGGCCCATGGCTACTGCGCATACTAGGCTGCAGCCTCTCTACCACCTCCTGAAGAACATTTTATTGAGGTCCTGCACTTCCCCCTGCACCTTTTATTTTATGCACTCCCTATCTGCGAACCCCATTAAGCCCTGGGACTTTCTGCTCAACCTCCTCCTGGCCCTGGCCAAGGTGTCCAGGTATCAGCTAAGGAACGAGGCACTGGCCAGGGGGAATCCAGGCAACTGTGGGACTGTCTTCCTTTACCCAGTATAACTCTGCCTGGAGATGTGCACAGAAGTTGCACAGAGTCCACTGGGTCCTTAGGTACATTTGAGGAGCAACAGGCACTAGCCAGAGTTCTTTGCCCTTTGGCACCTATAACCTACACTCCCCTTGTTTTCTCATCCTTTGTCCCAAGAATGTCGTTACTTTACATTCAGTGGCTTTCTAACCACTGAGAGAGGCTTGCCGTTTCCTGGTGGGCTCAGGCCCACCGTAAGTATATAATAAATAGACGCATCTCAAACAACATGAAGACACAACTCAGACCTAGCACCAGCCTCTACAGAGTTCCTCAAATACAAGCTTGAAGTATATTTTGAAAGTGCTTTATGATGCCTGAATGTTGCCATGGCAGGATTTAATTGTCTTTGGGTGCATTTGGGCACTTTCATCACTCAAGAAAAATCTAATTTTTGCCAGGTTCTAAGTGAGTCGGTACAAAATACCAAGCAGCAAAGCGGGACAGAATATGGGGCAAGGTGGACCTCTGGTCTGACCTCTTACGTTCTAAGTCTACTCTGATGAATTCTTTTTATCCGAGTTGGCTTATTGGCTTCTCCCTCAAAGCAAGAGGCAATAACATCCCCGGAAAGGGCCAGCTGCAGCTGAAAATGCACTGTTATAATACAGACTCAATGCAATGTTATTGGAAGGACAGGATAAATATTGAGTGGTCTAATGCATCTTTCTCCAGACAGACTAGGAAGGAAGTGAAAGAGACTTCAACATAGGAAATGCTTTCTGCAGTGAAAACGCATTTAAAAAATAATAATAAAAATAAGTCTGGATGTCGTTAGGGTTCTGTATTTACAAGGTTGGCAGAATACTCTTCATGTATAGGGAGAAGCTTGTTTTGAAAGCCCTAGACATATTTGCATCTCAGACCTATTCAGTGAACTTGCAACGCTAGTTGCCTATAGCAACACGAGGGAAATGCCATCTGACTGCTTCATTGGGACCACAATTTTAATCAGTGTTAACCAAGTGCACATCCACTCATGACTGCTGGTTGACAGAGACTTGACTCTTGAGCACAACTATCTCTTCAAGAAATAGCCAAGCAGCCAAATCTAGGTTTTTAAAAGAAAACACTTCCAGAAATCTGCTTGAGCACCACAAAAACCCATGCTCTGGCCTGTTCAGAGGCAGATCTATGCAATTCCCTCATGGGACAATGAACTTTCCAAAAATTTAGCAACACCAGCAGCACTTTTGCATCTCTCTTGCTTTTCCAAATGGCAAAGTCAAGAATTAGAGGGCACTCAGCATCCCCCCCCAGACAACTAGGGTTTTCTTTCAGGATTTTTCCTGTTGTTTCATTGAAGACAATGCATGTGATGGGACAGTACGGTACATCTAATTGAAAGAGCATACACCAGGACATTCAGGTAACAAAAGAAGTAGCAAGGCCAGGTAGGAAAGAAAGAAAGGCCTCCAAGCCACCTGAAAACCCTCTTTATGCATCATATTACATGCATGGAGCCGTTCAGATGGTCTCTGGCCTGCCTGGGGCAGAACCAGACTGCTCCATTATTAGGAGGAAGGGACTGGCCCTCTTCTGAAAGCCACCGTGTTGAGACAAGCTCCATAATGTGACTCAATTCAACTATTTTCTAATTTCAAGAAAGAACTGGAATAAAAAACTCCCAAGCTTCACTAAAAAAAACTTGCTTAGCGGATGGAGAACATAGTAATTTGCACCACTTATCCGGGGTCTGAGCAGCAAAGAAACTTCCCCTGACGGGACTGTCTGTATGAAGCCTTTTCACTGGACAGAACATCTGAATGAACACGGATGGTCTGAGGGTTCATGTCGCTGTTCATGACACGACAGCACGTCCGATGGCAGGGGATCAAGTATCACCGGTGTTAGCATAAATTGCCTTGGAACAGGTATTTTGCTTTGGGCAAGGAGAAGCACCCTTCTTTCCTTCCACTTTAAGGCAATGGAAGAGCAGCTTGTAAAGAAGGAAGATTGCACCTACTGAACCCCAAGATGGACCAGCTTACTAAAAGCTGACTGGCCAGGGTGTGCATACCGCTCCCCCGCCCCCCACACTTACCCAGCTATGTAATGCTTTCCTCAATAACCCTCTAAATGGAAAGCCTGAAATGAAGGCAATATGAAGCAGTCTGTACTCCAGTGCACTGGACTCAATTTTCTTGCCATTTTCCAGTTGGTCTAATAAAAGGTATAATTTTGGAAGCAAGAGTTCTAGTTTTTTGTATGTCTGGACTCTCTAATGCATTTTAATTTCCTTAAATCCAAACACTGAGCCCCGAAAGCTGACATTTCTCTTTGGAGGACATTAGGATTCCAGAAGGGAGCCGTCTGCATAGGGAAATAGGATGTGTCACATATTAAGAAAGAAAATGAGCTAGAAGAAAGCTTTTGAAGCAAATGTGCAAACCAAATTGCATTTGCCTTTCTCCTTCTCTTATCAGCTGGCTTTTGCATGGGAGGGGCAAAGGGCACCAGTGCACTGAAAGCCACCCTGTTGTGCAGCTCTGTTAACGGGAACTGCTGATCCAGGAGTATGTGCACATTCAGCTATGCAAAAATCCCCTCTGCCTGAGCCATCTGCAAGGGATATGGACTTCAAAGAGCAACTCCCCTGCAGATCAGAAAGGATCCCTGCCACTTGCTTTGCTGCTGATTTTGAACCTCGCAAGCTGTATCCGCCTTCAGAAATTTCAGTGGAAAGGCCACTCGTTACACAGCTCTGCCCCAGCCCCTCGGTGGTCTACTCTGGACCACCACAGTTGTTTGGCGAGAACGCTCAAGAAGGTGACTGGATTGAGATGTAGTATAGTAGTGCAAACAAAGTTCTGCTAACACGACCACCAGCATGTCTTGGGTACCAGTACATCCCTTCATTACAGCATCCGAGCAACTTGATCTCTAGTGAGGGAGGAACAGATTTACAAACTCCTTGCCAGAGGTCAGGCTGGACATCTGTGGCATCATGCCAGTGTTAGCACCCTAGACATTGGGCTAGAGTAATACTAGCAAATGCAAGCAAATGCAGCATGGGTTCCCTAAAAAGGACGTGGATTCAAATTCTGGCAGCTGAATTCTATTAGTTAAGCCATTACCAGGGACTGCCAGACTAGTAATGCTGCAGCACATACTAGTAGGCTGACTCTCAGACCTATCCAATGTAGTTGGTTAGCAATCAAAACTAAGGTTCAAGTTATTTTCCTTTCTCCGTATGATGGAGAAAGGCAAAGGAAACTGGAGCACTCAGTGGCTCTGATCTAAGGAGGGTTTGGTATCAGCCACCCGGGAGCCCTGTGCAGTCTTGCTGCTGTCCTTCCTGTAGAACAAGCCAGGTTCTGCGGGACGGAGAGGAACAGGTCATTCTAAAAGCTCCAAAAAAGCCAAGGCCAAGGATCAAGACACTGCTGCGCCTGCAGTGATGCAGAACTGCAGGACAGGCCAGACCTACATGAGATGCTACTGCGCAGTAGCATTGGGGGGCACAACTGTGATGCAACGTTACTGTGCAGCAGCATTATCTGCTAGGGCTGTGTGAGGCTTCGGACACTTCGGGTCCGAAGCAGCATGTCTGGGATGAAGCGCTGCCTCGTTCGGCTTCCTGAAGCAGTTTGGTGCTTCCAAAGTGCTTCAGAGCTGCCTCGGAGATCCGGCCATAGGGTATAATGGGGAAACAATAAAATAGCTATAACTTTGTTGGTTTTTTGCCCGATTTGGATGAACTTTTCAGGGGTGGTAGACTCTGCAGAGAGCATGAAGCCCACCAAGTTTCAAGAAGATCGGTGCTGGGGTTTGGGGGAACTGCACCCCAAATTCTTGAAAGCAAAACTCCTGTCATGTCTATGTGTTACAGCACAGGGGGGTCAAAACTGCAGAGCTGGTAGCTCTTGTTGAGGCCATGAAGCCTGCCAAGTTTCAAGAAGATCGGTGCAGGGGTTTGGGGGGGAACTGCCCCTCAAGCTGCGGACAAGCAAAACTCGTGCCATGAGTGACGCTGCGTGTTAAGGTGCAGCGGGGTGACAGCTGCAGGGATGGTGGCCCCTGCTGTGGCCACAAAGCCTGCCAGCTGT
>NW_005843371.1:19300-21342 GCF_000455745.1 Alligator sinensis | reverse complement strand
GGGCCCCTGCACCCACCTCCTCCACAGCTGTCAGGTGTCGTGGCCGCAGTGGGGGCCACCATCCCTGCAGCTGTCACCCCGCTGCGCCTCAACACGCAGCATCACCCATGGCACCAGTTTTGCTTGTGTGCAGCTTGGGGTGCAGTTCCCCCCAAACCCCTGCACCGACCTTCTTGAAACTTGGCAGGCTTCGTGGCGTCAGCAAGAGCTCCCAGCCCTGCACGTTTGACTCCCCTGTGATGTGACACAGACGTGACAGGAGTTTTGCGTTCAAGAATTTGGGGTACAGTTCCCCCCCAAACCTCTGCACCGATCTTCTTGAAACTTGGCAGGTTTCATGCTCTCAGCAGAGGCTACCATCCCTGCAAGTTTCATCCAAATCGGACAAAAACAGCAAAGTTATAGATATTTAATTGATTCCCCCATTATACCCTATGGCCGGATCTCTGAGGCGGCTCCGAAGCTTCGGAGCCTCTTCGGCCAGATCGAGGCAGAAACCTGGTCCAGAGCTCCGGATCGGATCACTGCCATCCGAAGCGGAGGGATCTGAAGCTGGATCGGATCGCTGCCGACTCGCACAGGCCAATTATCTGCATGCCTGGTTCAACTAGTTACCCAAACTGCAGTTTGGTCAAGAAGCCAGGTTAACAGCCTCATTTGTGACTGGCACTGGAGAGCTCTAATAAGGGAGCAAGATCAGCTACAGTTGTTGGAGGCACATCTCCTGGATCTGATATTAGAGCTAAGAGGATTAGCTCAGAACAAAACTCAGAGGGAAGAACATCACCTACCGAATCTTACATAGCA
This sequence comes from Alligator sinensis, assembly GCF_000455745.1. Classification (NCBI taxonomy): domain Eukaryota; kingdom Metazoa; phylum Chordata; order Crocodylia; family Alligatoridae; genus Alligator; species Alligator sinensis. The sequence goes on along the minus strand of NW_005843371.1, from coordinate 20,535 downwards.
GCAAGTGAGTAACCCTGCAGCAACTTGGTTTTCCTTGGAGGTATTTTCACCCTGGCTGTCAGATATCTAGCTAAGGTAAGAGACCAGGATACAGAGCAGCATGTTTTAATTGCAAACTAACTTTCAGGTCAACTCCAAGAACAATCATAACACATCTGCAATATTTTCAACTAAAGCATGATTTAACTAGACTATCGTCTAAGAAGTCAGAGTGAAGCTACAGCCTTTACTTGTACTACCGTCACAAGGTAAATTAGATGCCTATAAATTATTTGCACTTATCCTATACTGAGATTTCAAAACACTTTACAACAAGATTAAGCATTCTGAAGGACGGCCCAAATGCTAGTTCTTCCTTCCCTAGCATCCCCAGTGCCCCAACTCTAATATGTCCATTGAAAAAAAAAAAAGCCACAACAGAGCATCCTCAATAGAAGATGTAACATCTCTTAAAAGAAAGGTATCCAGGGTTAATTAAGTTAAGCAGCAGCAATGCAGATTTTAGGTGTACACAATTTATTACCAAGTGGACCCAAGAAAGAATAAGAATTAAATACCAACTGTGCATATTTATTTTAGCTAACAAAACAAAATGTCCAAATGCAGCATACCAGCAGTGCTGTGCATCACCTTTCAGAGCCTCTGCAGCATGACTGAACGGAGATGTAAGACTGACGCCTCTCCTGCTGAGATCCACAGAACTGTCCCTTGGTATATTAGAGATTCAGAAATGTTAATCCTCTGCACTGACTTTTAATTACACTCAGCACTTACTGGTGTGATAATCTACAGCCATGCAGCAGTGCAGGTCTTGGGAGAGTACATTGACAGAGTCCTTGCAAAAATCCTGCAACTTCATTAACAAATCAAGTAGAAGCAAGTCAGAGGCGAATCCTGAACAAACACTCACATTTTGGATACTGAGTGCGCACTTATCCTAGCACAGGGGTGGCCGAGCCGCAGCAAGTGGCACAGACAGCCTGTGCATGGGGCACGTGGCAGACTAGGAAGGGGACAGGCAGAACTGTGGCAGATAGGGCAGGAAGCAGAGTAGCATATCAGGTAGAGGAAAGGGGTCCGAGTGGCACTTGAGGAGGCACAGGGCTAATTTGTAGCACTCCTGACAAAAAGGTTGGGCCCCACTGTCTTATCACATCTTTTGTTTCCAACTTTTCTGATCATTTCATTTCCACCCCACTTTAAGAATGAGGATGGGGGGAAACCCAAGGGACTCC
>NW_005843371.1:0-19269 GCF_000455745.1 Alligator sinensis | reverse complement strand
GTCTCTTGCCCTCTTTTTATGACACCTCCTATAAATGCAAGTGTGTCACCACGCTCATGTGTTTGCCACGGCCCTCTTCCTTTCGAGGAAGATTTCTAAAATCTCTTCTATCCTGAAAGGGGTGTATGCTGCAGCCGTGTTGGTCTAAGGACATAGGCAGACAAGGTTCTTTGGGTATATTTTATTAGACCAACTCAGATAGTTGGAAACATTCTTCTTTGCAAGCTTTCCGGTACAAATACCCTTTGTCAGGCTGAGGAAGCATCTGCAGTTGGGGTGTGCTCTTCCTGGATGGAGTGAATAGTAAAGAAGCCAGGGGCTGGGCTGCATGCAAGAAAGCCCTTCAGTGAAAGGCATACCCATCCTGAAAGGCACTCCAACCAGACGGCCAACTTGACTTGTTCTTTGATTTCAAGTTCTTCAATATATTATATTTATCCGTTTAAGATGGTACACTTATTGTTCAGCTCTGTTACCATTATAAATAAAGTGTCCTTTCATCTACAGTGATCCAAAATACTGCCTCTTCCAGTGACTAGTTCTTCCTTCTTTTCATGTCGTGTTGCCCTTCAAGTACATGCAGAAGGCTCACACGAGACTCGTCAGGTACCTGGCTGAGACTGCCTATATCCAGATGCCCAAATTCTGCACACTTGATCATTGCAATGGCTCTCAGCTGCTTCTGAGAGCTGCCAAAATGCAGAGGTGCAACTCCCAGACTAGAGCTCCAGCAGGTACGGTCCACCGTGGTCCAGAGACGCACCCTCACACCTAAGAAGTCACCTGCCTTCTGTGAACCGAGTACCTGCAGGCATCAAGCTTCCATAAGGAAAGGATGCTGGCTTCCACGGAGCCTCCTACCGTCCACATTTGTTGCACAAAACGCAGCCCTGTCCTAGAAAAAAGAGTTTCAGTTTTTTCCAAGTCCAACTCCCAGGTGGGTTTCAACTTAGCAGCCACCCAAGTAAAGAGACACTAAGATGAAGCATTCATTAGACACAGCTGGCAGACTTTATCTCACTCTGCCAATCTGGAATAAAAGATTTCCAGAACCACTTGGCAATTCAGCAAGAACTAAAATGATGTTACTAAACCTCACCTGAGCTATCAGTCCCCTTTCTGTATTGCCTCTCTCACTGGTGATGAGCTAGCAGACACATGGAAATAAAGATTATTCTCTCATTTGCTTAGAAGTACAGCACATTCAGGCAAAATGGATAACTCCTGACATCCATTAGGCATATTTCAATCTTTCAAGATAAAAAGCCCTAAAACTTCAGGTTACAGAAAAACAGTTTTGCAAAAGCAGCTGAAAATTCAACTGTGACCTGCAGAGGAAAAAAATGGGGTTCATGTCAGGGATTTTTTTCCCCCTTAACTTTTTCTTGCTTCCCTTTGCATTAGCAAATTAGGTCTTGTTTTTCCAAGATAGCTGTAAACAAGACAGAAAATGGGGAGAAATTACATGACAGATACCAAGAACTGAAACCTGAACAAAGAGAGCAGAGTCTCTTTTAGGTACATGGTTTGAAGTTTCTTCTGACACCCAAGTCAAACTCCTGCCAAACATTGTGGAAAAACTTAAAAAAAAAAAAAAAAAAAAAAAAAAAAAAAAAAAAAAGCAAGCACTGTCACCCTCTATAGTAAAGGCTGACATGCCTACCTCAGTACTGTTCTCCAAGACGGCACAATTAAGTCTCAATTTAACATAAAGACCAAGGATAAGTTTTAAAAAGCCTTTCAGTCATTTAAAAGATAAGCTCCGATTAAACACACAAGCTTTGCTTTTCTCCAATAAAAATCCAGCTTTCTAACTTGAACTCCCTCCATCCTGAAGGGTGCGCAGTGCAGGTGCAGCATGCTGCTTCATTCAGAGCCGCAGTAATCTTTAAACCACTACACACAGCGGACCAGCAGTAACAGAAGGTCAAGGTCAAAGTGTCCCTTGTAGGTCATGCTGCCAATGGACAGTCAATAGCCAAGTGGTAGCCGTTACTTGCCACGTAACCCGCAGCCCACTTTGAAAAAAAACTGAGCCATTGAACCTGACAAATTGTATTGCAAGAGGTAGCTAGCCAAGCTAGCCTGAAGTCAGGCAGAAGGCAGGTTGGATTTGCACCTTATAGACTAACTAAATCAGAGAAATATGGAATAAGCTTTTGTGAGCCCAACTTCACTTCATCAGATGCTATCAAATGGTATTGCACCATCTGCAAACAGGCTAAAGGGGTGCCACTTCCATATGTGCAATATTGACTTCCAAGAACTATTTGGAGACAATTTTAACACAAGGTCAAATGACTAAAACCCCTAGACATATTTTAGCAGTTACCCCATGACAAAAGTACAGGAAAAGGCTACTGCAGCTATCTAAAAAAAAATCTAAAACCCTTCATTTTAAATTAAGATGTATCAAATTTCCCAGACTGGTAATTATTTAAACAGCCTTTACCTATTAGTTGAATTCAGAAAACAATGATAAAAAAAAATACATTGCCTTTCAACCTTGAAAAATTAAAGGATTTATTTTTCAGTTCAATTCTGAATGCCATTCCGTATCTACTAAGAGCAAATTCTTCGGTCTCTGCTAAACCTATACAGATAGAGAGAGCCTCCCATGCCACCAGCAGAGAAGTAAAATCCCAGAAAGGGTCTAATGTGCGTCAAATGTTACTCCAAACTTGACCTTAATAGGACAGGCTTGGCAGTGGCTCCGAGCTTCCCTGCTTTCTAACATGAAATCCTTATCACCAATGGAACTAATTGATAAAGAACCTGCCAGCAGACTTCACATATATTCAAATTCCATTAACATCACAGGGAATTACTGGCTGTTTATATCATATACCGTACAGAAAGAAAGGAACAATGGTCAAAATCCAACTGCCCCAGTTGGGAGGGGAGAAGTCAGACACTGTTCATTTGCAAATCCTTATTTAAGAGAAACTGAAGCTAAGAGGCTTCAGGTTGAGAAGCCGATGAGAAAAATCTAGTGCTTTACAGGGTTTCAAAGCCACCCCCTCCCCCTTTTTGTTTTGTTTAAAAAAAATAAATATAGGGTGTGTTCTTTAAGGTTACCTGCTCATAAAACAAAGGCTGACACCTGGATTAAATGCACTGCTCACAAGCTGATTAAGCAGGCTTGACAGGGCTTTGCATCTTTAAGACAAACTGTGGCCCTACAAAAGACCTGCTTCCAGTTGGCTGCTTGGCTAGTTTGAGAAGTCTGGAAACTTCATTCGGAACACTCCTACTTGTTGTGGGAGAGCAGCCTAGGACATTAGACTAAGGATACATATTTCACTTTAAAACTTGAAGGAGACTTTGGTTGACAATGTTCTGAAATGCCCCTTCTTCACACTGCAATCCAAGACCAAGTCAAGTTGGCCGTCTGGTTGGAGTGCCTTTCAGGATGGGTATGCCTTTCACTGATGGGCTTTCTTGCATGCAGCCCAGCCCCTGGCTTCTTTACTATTCACTCCATCCAGGAAGAGCACACCCCAACTGCAGATGCTTCCTCAGCCTGACAAAGGGCATTTGTACCTGAAAGCTTGCAAAGAAGAATGTTTCCAACTATCTGAGGTGGTCTAATAAAAGATATCAGATTTACCCAAAGAACCTTGTCCGCCTATGTCATTAGACCAACATGGCTACAACCTACACCCCTTTCAGGATAGGAGAGATTTTAGAAATATTCCTCAAAAGGAAGAGGAGCTTGACAAATGCATGAGCTTGGAGACACTCTTGCATTTATAGGAGGTGTCATAAAAAGAGGGAAAGGGACTAGGAAGTCCCCTAGATTTTTCCCCATCCTCATTCTTAAAGTGGGGTAGAAAGGAAGTGGTTGGAAAAGTTGAAAACAAAAGTTGCGATAGGACAGTGATACTTTTCTTGGTTTTAACAAACAACCAGTCTTGGTGACTTTAAATCCAAGATTTCTCTGCAATTTAGTTTAAAGCAGTGTTTCTCAACTGGTGGGAACGTCCCACTGGTGGGACTCGAAGGTCATGTAGGTGGGACTTCAACTCATTGCCCAAATGAAAAAAAATCAGTTGTTTGCACTTCAAATAGATAAAAATCGACAGATCTCTCAAACAGTGCAATTTTGTGGGGTTTTGTTTTTATCATGGTGGGACCAGGGTTTTTTGACAAAATGGCTGGTGGGACGTAAGGTGCAAAAGGTTGAGAACCGCTGGTCTAAAGCACAGCAGCCGTAGCTACGAACTGTTCCAAAGTCAGGGGTCACCACCTGAATTTAACCCGGCGATACCAAGGCTGAAGGTCCCAATGCACCAGACGCTTCAGCCCCTCCACTGCAGTTATGGGAACTCCTCCCCTCCCCTTTCCTGAAATCATGAATAATGCAACATATATACTCTCTGTTGGTCATGGTACTAATAATGCTAGCTGAAGTATTATAAGTTCTCTCTCTTTTGAGCTGGAGCGTGTTTGCCACAGTTCACTCCAAGCTGTCATGACTCCATAGTTAATAGTGACTACCTGTGGGGCTCGTGCCAGTCAGGACTGAGCATCACTGGCTTAACCAAAGTGGATTCAGTTATTCATTTTTACTGACATGGTGCCCAGAGGCCTCCTTCCATCCTGATCCCCCATCGCACTAGGCTAAGTAAAAGCTACAGAGAGCAAGACCCTGCCCCAGCACGCTTACAATACAGCTTAGTGATGGCCCTGGGGATTTTCCCACACTACCCCAGTAGCATTTCTGGAAGGGTCCCTATTTGCTTTTCATGACACAGCAACAGTCTGAACAGGCAGCCTCACTGTAGCAAAAGCCTTTGCCAAAAGAGGTCCAAGCTCAGAAAGAAAGAATTAGTAAGAGCTTGCCTAGTCCAGTTACACACTTCAATTAGCATGGAACAAGAGTGAACAAAGACAACGTTTCCTAGTCCATGGGAGCGGTAATAGCATTTAGACCAGTTTTCATCCATAGACCTAAGGCCAGGGCTGTCAACAGCAAAAGGCTGTTTGTGATGGCTATACCAAGAAACCCTCTCAGCCTAGATGGGGCTTACACTGGCAAAAGCACTTTTTGTCAGTATAGCTTATGCTGGTTCAGCGAGTGACATGTGAGAGCCCAACAAAAGTACATTTTGTGCTAGTATAAGGATGTCTATACTAGAGCTTTTACTGTTACAGGAGAAAAATCAGGCTCCTAATTCAGTACTGCTATACCAGCAAACATTTCCAGTGTAGACCTTGTCTCAGTACTTTCCAGGGCTAGGTAAGAGCACTCAACATCTTATACAGATGGGGAAAATTGGAGGTACAGATAATCCAAGGTCACAAAATAAGTACACAGAGCTAGAAACAGACCCCAGGTCGGCCTCTCTCTGGTTTTATTGACATTATTTCCATTTCACATGCAGGCTGCTCAGCATTTTCTCTGCATCTAGCAATTATTTGACAAAAAGCCATTCGCTTGCTCTAATGCATCTTTAATTCATATGCCTCCCCTTCTGTTAACTTAAAGTGCACACAACCACCTTTGCCGATCAAATGGTAAACACGACAGATTCGGCACCTCAGAGTCAGAGCCTGAGCATGTGCTGTCCCTTATAGCTTAACCTGGAGTCATGAACACTGCACACTTCTGCACAGTTTTTCACTGGTCTGATGTTCAGGTGAAATGGAGGAAAACTGAACGCACAAGTGAACCTTCCCCCCCTTTTCCAACTCAAAGATTTAGATTCTAGTCTTGAAAATTCTTTTTACAAGTTCATGGCCACAAAACCTCAGATGTCAGTGCCCGGTAATATACTTAATGGTAGGCAAAACCACCCTTCGACAGAAAGGGAGAGGCTTTGTGTCTATTAGAAGTAGCCAAGTGATGCAAGTAAAGCACCCTCCAATATCCCAGATAAACTCTTTAGATCAGAAATATTTGCATTCATACCCGGACCAGCTCTCATGGAGCCTCTGCCTCTCTGGTCAGACCCAATGGAGGAGTTAAGAAACTGCTTTCACAGTTTCCAAGATGCCGCCTTGTCCTGCCCTGCCTTTTCCCCGACTGCACTTTCTGAAATTGTTTGCCATGGAAGCAGCCAGCATGGAACAGGTTACCCACAGATGTTGTAGACTCTCCATCCTTGGAGATTTTTAGGACCCAGATAGACAAAGCCTTGGCTGGGATGATGAAGTTGGGGCTGGTCCCGCTTGGAGCAGGTTGAACTAGATGTGACCTCCTGAGGCCCCTTCTAACTCTCATTTTCTTTGATTCTATGAATTGCAGAGCAGTTAAGGCATCTTCCTTCAGGGGAAGAAGGGAAGGTACAGGGGCAGCATTAAATTGCTGTGGCTCTGCTTCCCCCTCCCCACTCAAATTTATGGACCTGTGGGAAGTCCTTTTCCTTGCACATAAAGCACACCCCAATTTTCCCTAGCTGGTTTGGGAGGAAAAGGTGCAGGATGTATGCAGGAAAATAGGGTAACAGGTTCATCTCTCTCCCCATGATGGACAGCACCCTGCTGAATCACTCAGCATCGCTCTGCACATGCTACCTCCTGAACTGGAAGCACTATAACTACAGTCACATGGCGATAGCCCGGGGCAACAAGTTCTGCCAAGAAGTCATGCGACCTTCCAATTCTTTGCATTTCCAGGCAGTCCTTTCCCATGCATTATGTGGTCTATGAACCACAGATTTGGAATAACAACTTTGAAACAGCAAAGCATCAGGAGTTGAGCTACAGCGTGGGAATGCACACTACCTCCTCAGGAAGCATCAGTCTCAGTGTTTTGGAGACTTGCACCTCACGATTCTCAGTTTCCCAAAGGAGTTCAGAGAAGTGGTTTTCCCAAAGGAGTTCAGAGAAGTGGTTTTGTTCTTGCTCCCTTCCAGACACACTGCACATTGATTCTCTCTCTGTCCTTGCTGTGCCACCATTTTAAGCCAGAATTTGCTGGACACCAAGCTGCTTCTACACCATCATCCATGTGAAAGTCTTTGCTCAGTGTTTGATTCAGTATCATTTGTATTCTATGGATGTGGAGCTAATGAGCACTATGGGGTCTTAGTCCTGCCCTGCCTGGATGCTGGCTTCTAGGACTGCATTGCCTTTTTGTCATGTGCGGTGACGTCAGGATCTGGGAATTTACCCCACCTCAAAGGTCACCCCATCTTAGCCTCATCTGCAATCATCGTGTCCTAAAGCCAGCTACTCCAACAGGGAACTCCTAATCACGCTAAATGCTTTGGGAATGTTGTCCTTCCAAAGGGATTCATGTTAAAGAACACCTCGGCATTTGGACCCCAAGCCAGGTCTGCACCAGAAGTGTTTTGCTGGTGTAGCACAAAGATATTCCATGCATGTTACAGCCCTGGTCTACACTGTAATGCTTCACTGGCAAAAAGCAGTGTGTCCAAAGCAAGCAGTGCACTGCTGGGAGAAAACCTTGCCCGTTCTGCAGGGAGCTACCTCACCCTTTTTGCGCAGAAAAAAGCATCTGCCACTGGCAGGTAGAAGCAAAGGGACCCCACCACCACCAGGGAACTGCAGCAGCCCCATCAGCAACTGGGACCTTTTTAAAGGTCTGTGGCCAACATGGACACTGCAGTGGAGCAGAGCGTGGCCACCAGAAGCATGGGGACATACACACGCTGACAGATGGGTACTGAAAAATGCTGTCTGCTGCCAGAGGCAGGTGAGCATAGACAAGGCCTAATATTCCCTTTGCACAATTTGAGCCAAACAACCCATGCCAGTCAAGCACGGGTTTGCCGGTTCAACTGCACTGACACTAGAGACTTTTCCAAGTCCAGCTCCGCCGGTGGAGGATCTAACAGACGAAGATGGGCTCTGAAAAACATCTACTGCAGACTCAGAAGCGCAATCCTTTTAATCCTGGGCTAGTCCACAAAGACTGAAGAATCGCTTGCTTGCACTGGTTGTGGATGAGCAAGACCTGGTTAAAATGCAATGAGAGGGCATTTCATTTGAACTCCATGACAAGACCTGCTTGACAAGGCTCTACAATGCTGTCTGTGGTTAGAAACATTCCCATTTGGTGTGGACAGTCTGTTAATTGTCAATACAAACCAACACAGGGCAGATGCATTCTTAATTTCTCAGCTAGCTCTCTATCCAGACAACACGTGAATTTCTGGGCTCTACAGATTTTAGAAGCCACCAGCAACTCTCCCTCTATTAGCTCAAGCTTTTCTTCCATAGAAGACCCTGAAGCAAGTTCCTAAACAAAGCGGCCGTACCAGTGATCAATGCTTAGCGAACAAACTCACTACAACCAGCTATTTCAGTACTAAGCTGTTTGCACCCTTACTTGCATTGACCGGTACAAATGAAAAATCCATTCATACAAGCAGACTGCTGGCTATGTTCAAAATGTGTTTCTAATGTAGTCCAGAGAGACTGGAACTTGTCTTGTTGGCTATTAAATCTTTCATAAGGAAGTAGAACAAAAGTTGAGCTGTGTGAGGAACCAAGTATTTGCTCAGCATTGCTGGGTTGTGTGCATTTTGCTCGGCCTTTCACCGTTTTGCACTACCACCACCACTGCTGAGGAAGACAGAAGAGAGCCAACAGTTAAAGGTTCTGAAATACCGTATCTTTTCAGAGCCACAAACAGCGTATTTCATGGCACCAGAACATGGCTTCATAAGCAGCAGAGCTCCTTTGTAGTGGGGGTTTTACAGGAAGCTTAAGGAGGAATTCAAAACTGGAAGCTCAACCAGCCTGGGTGCGCGGGTGGGCAGGTAAGCCAACAGAAGCGGACTCATGTGCTCTTACCTCCCTTCCCACCCGGCATCCCCTCCCAAATCTTACATGCTGGCAAGACTGTTACAGAACAGAGTTGGCTGGCATTAGAGGAAGTGTTTCCAGCAGAGCCATGTTAGTTTGGAGTATGAAATCCATGTTCCACTCTGCCAAATCATTGAAGTCCACAGTGTAGATATAGTTATACTAGAAAGTATCCTTTGGACTATATGGCTTAAACCAGGACCCGGGACAGAATAAGCTCTTTGGAGAGGACTCATACTAGTATCAATGATGCTTTTGCTAGCGAGGGTCACCCTAGAGTAGAGTTACTAAGAGTAAGCCAGTAGAGTTACTAAGTATAAGCAAGGCCATGGTGACACTGCTGGATAGCAGCAGTTTTCCAGGTTCAAACACCTGAGGGAGAGGGGAACTAGCAGAACTGACTTTTTACTTTAAGCAAATGAGCACACAAAGCAGATGTGCGCTGTTCTAGCATTACACTCTGTAGCACTGGGAATGAGGATGAAAGGATGCCTTGGTCAGGGTCACAAAATCCAATGCACTTCTTGATGTCGCAGGGAAGCAGAGGTGGACCTAGTACACCCGCACGTGATTGACGGCAACAAATGAGACAATTCGTTAGGAAGCAAGGATCAGGAGAGGCCAGCAGCAGACCTCACCTGATCCCACAGGCTCTGCCAAAGGCTGCAGCAAGCTCAACAAGAAGCCAATAACCAGTCTACTTGCTGTTACTATGAGGCAATGTGGTGCCTGATGTCAGAAGGATTTGTGCTGACCTGGGACAAGAATCGGCAACCCTTCTCTCAGCTGAAAAGAGCCAGGCTCTAACTAGGCAGACAAGGTTCCTTGGGTGAATTTGATATCTTTTATTAGACCAACCCAAACGGTTGGAGAATGGTTATTAAGCAAGCTTTTGGGTTCAAAACCCCTTCGTCAGGCTAAGGAAGCTTCAGCAGTTGGTGTGTGCTCTTCCTGGCATTTTCTATTTTCAGTGGATTTTTATACTCTAGTGCCTAACATGCACTCATGTACATCCTGCACGATACTGTAAAATGCAGAGAGCTGTCACTGGTCCAACTCAGGTATTGTGCTACGATTAAGCACACATACACAATATCTACCAGATTTACTAAACTGAACTCCAAAGAGACCAAAAGGTTAATCTGTTCTAACTAACAAACCCCAGGTAGAGGGATGCTATTAGAGCGTGGAGCCAGGCAGTCACAGACAAGACACTGCCCATAAACTGGGGTTATGGTTACACCTGTTTGATTTGTATGCAGTCACACCTACAGCTTGGGGTATGCAATCGAAAATGGAGATTTAGGAAACCCAGTCCTACTTCAACACTGTGTGTAACTTAATGGCACGTGCTGGCAAAGTCTCTTGAACAACTGAGCAAACTTTCCAAACCTTCCCTAGAAAGCATACGAGGAGAAACTCAAACAGCTAAGCTGCAGGGCATTCCCAGCTACTTCAGCACAATGCATGTACTCTCAAAGGCATGCTCTAGTGAGCCACAGTGCTGGGACATGCTAATCGTACCACCAGCCAAGGCCAACAATTATTTTCTGGGGCATAACCTACACAAGTCTTGTTGGAATAGTTAAGCTACTCAGAAGTATAATTTCTTTTTCCACCCCTGACTGCTTTTGCTCCCAAAAACCTGGCAGCAGATAGTCAGAATGGCAAAACTTATTCTGTTTGGGGACCTAGTTTAAGCATCACTAGCAGAAGTTCAGCAGCATAAAGCCACATGCCCACTAGGGAATTTGGCCACGCTGCTCTATCAGTGGGCCTTGTTAAGTGTAGAGAAGGACTCCTACCATTTTTCCATCTATAGAATAAGAAAAGGCTCTCAGAGGGCGCAGTAAGGAATCTGAATTTTAAGTGCCCCATGTCAGATATGGCCATTGCACTCTGTACCTTATTTAAAAGGCACCATTTTTCTTTTAGGCAAATTATGAACTGATGTCCTATGAGCCGACCATGGATGCACACCCTAGTCATGCAGACAATCCCCTGGAGATGCTGCTGAGAATCAAAAGGAAATTTCTACCTGCAGCATTCACTGCTCTCATGGCTAAGGCAGAAGAGCAAACGCTTGGGTTTTACTGCATTCCCCAAACTGGATGCTCATCCAGTAAAAGGATTACACTGTAAAAAAGACTGAAGGAAGAATAATGGCCATGTGGACCAAACAGAGTTACCTGCAAGTTGTCAAAAGGTTTATTAGCTGCTGGTGGCACATTACTAAGATGCCAATTGCACAGCGGTAGGAGCTGTCCCTTAGGGACCTTGCATTTGAAATGACCAGATTCTGAAGAGAAAGGATGAATGCACAAGATAAATGAGGGAAAACAGCACAAGATAAATGAGGGAAGCCCCACCTACTCTGTACCTTTTCATGCACAAATCCAGCACCTCCATGAATTGGGAGCATAACTTCAGTACCGATATAGTGACAATCTCTTTATGAAGATGAATATATTCAACTCAAATCTGGTGAGAGATGAAGGAAGGGGAGTCATTTAATAGAAGCAGAGAAACTGAAAAACAATCCCTCCAGTGTCCTGGAAAGGCTGGCAGAACTGGGTGCAAAATCCTTATTTTGATTCCCAGTCCTGTGTATTAGTCAAGTGGCTCCCTTAAACAAGGTTAGCGAACAAGTATCCCATATTGCTTAATCCCTTCACAGCACGAGACAATGCAACAGGGTCCTTTGTCTGTTCAAAACCCACAACTTCAATCTTCAAATCACTTACTAGAACTGAATGGTGTGAAATCTTAAATTAGTTTAATTAGTTGCTAAAGCAAGGAAGACTACACACAATTTACTACCCAACTGTTTCAATAGGCGGCCTACTTTAAAAGTAAACTTTAATTTAAAAGCTAGATGGAAGTTTTCCCCAAAGTCTAATGAAAACAAGCAAAATATGGAAAGCACACTTTAGTGCCCAAGAACAGAAAAGTATTTCCATTCCAGAATGGATTGGAATAGCTCTGGACTGTGACTGTGGCCAAGGGGGCAGCACCAGTGTTTTGTTCCATGAGTTATGGCACAGGTTCCAATAAAAGAGAGAAGACAAATTGCCAGTGTTTTCAAATCTCTTCTGAAATGGAAAGGAAAGACTGCTAAAAATTTAGAAAACTAAGCCCCATTTTATTTTGTGCCAAGTTTGCATGTAGCTGAAGACCTGACCTCTGAGCTTCTTCCAGCAGTTGGGAAGAGAAAGGAATAGGTAGGTGCATACAAGGTCATTAAGGTATGGAAATAAGACATTTCAGTAACCCAAGGAGTAGTCAGACAGTAAGAGCCAATACAGGACCCTTCCTCCTCACTGCGGACATGGGTGGAGAATTTGTCTTGGGCAGATATTTTGCTATAAGCTGCTACTGAGCTTTCCTCTGGGTCAGAGCACACCAGCCTGCAGCTTCACTGCTGGGATGTGGTCTCGGAAGGATGACCTCAAACTTATCTAGCTCGATCAGCGGTTAGAGTCAAGGGGCTCCAGCAAATATGGACCTTACTGACCCATACTTGCTAGAAAATGGGTCTGGCCATCCTGCAGAATGCAAACCGAGAGGCACCGAACAATGGCTTTCAGATAGCTCTGCATCACAAGCCCCAACTACATCAGCCCAGCCTGGACGTGGAAGGCAAAGATAGACCCACACCTACAAAAATCTATCCCTGGAACAAGTATATTTGCCAGTGAATTTTTAGGTTTATTAGGAGAGTCATCCTGCTTTAGGTATAATAGGCAATAAAACAGGCTTAAGTACTTGCATCCAATTGTAATAATTGACAATGACAACCTGTAGAGCACCACAGCAGATGCCTATGGCAGCATACATCAGTTAGGACAATTACTCTCCAGACATGCCACCTGTCTCCCCTCTCCAAATGCACATTCAGTAGAGGAGACCGCCTCTCTAACCCCCTTAACTTCTATAAACATTTTGAGATAACAGACAAGAGACTTTGCAGACACTATTTGTATTTTCAAAATATAAAGGACCCTGAAAGAGCACAGACATATCAGAAACACCTGAGCAAACCTAAGAAATAGACAGTTCAATAGATTAGATTAAATTCAGAATTGACCAAATGAGGCCATACAGTTGGAAGGAGGAGACTGAGAAGTCCCAGCATGTTGCTGCAGTTGTAAAATAACTATAATTTGTTTGATTATGAAAGGGTCTTGAACAAACTTTAAAAATAGATTCTCCTTTAAAGAAGAAAAATGTGGGAAACCGTGGCTTTTCCCTTGCAGGCTGGCAGAGCTCCAGCCTGCAAAGGGCTGTTTGGGGCCTGCACCTCACACCCACCCCTTGCCCCACACATTGGGGGGCTGGGTCAGGACTGGGGGGCACCGGGTCAGGACTGGCCACTGATATTTACAAATGGGTCCTGGTACAAAAAAAGGTCGAGAACCACTGGACTCAATGACCTCCTGAGGTCCCTTCCAAGTTCCAACCCTCGTTTTCCATGGAGAGACTGTAACCAGAAGATTCAGCATTTGATAGGGGATTGTGGGATTAGATTTTACTTCCTCCAACTGAAAGCACACCAAAGCATGTTATGAAAGAGTTAGTGGTAAACTGCTTTAGGTAGAACTTGAACTGCTCAACAATTTGAATGCTCATTATGTCAAACCTCAATTTTAAAGGACCATTGCAAACATGCAGACACCTTGAGGATGGAGGACAGGTGGTCACCAGTCATCAATTCAGAGGAAGATACGAATTTCTAGTTAAATGCATGAAAGCAAACCCAAAGTCCCTAGTGAGAAGCACTTAATGCCACAACTGGCCAAGAGTCTTCCTCCCCATCACTTTGAACGTGTAGAACCATGCCATAGTATCGAGACATGCTGGATGGCTTGCTTTCAAAGAAAGGGCTGGATATTTTTAGAGAGATGTGTTAAACAGAAGAGGAGGGGGAAAAAACACTCTTGAAGGGGAACATTTTTACAAGGACTGTTAGTAGCTTTTCCCTACCCTTCCCCCCAAACAGTTCCTCATCTCTCTGTCTGAAAGATTCAAAGGGATGCCATGGTCCTGTTGTGCACATGTGTTTAAAGTTTAGTATGCTGGCTGTTGGGCACCTTCCCCTCCATCTCTTCACTGCAGTAACTCCTTCCTGAACTGAAGTTCCTGCTACCTGTACCTGGCTTTAGTTATGAACTAAACTCTAGTTTGCATTAGTATTCTGCAGTTATCCTCTCATAATGCATGCTTATAGAGAAGGTCAAGTGGAGTTAAGAGTCTGCACAACACCTGCAGCACTCCTGCAAACAGACTGAAAGGGGGAGAGAACAGTTGTCCATGATCTTGGCTTTACATCACTAAGTTAGCGGGGTGGGCCCTGAGATCTTGTAGGGCAAAACGGCCTGAATGCAGCTAGTGGGCCCCATGCTACTCAGTTCTACAACTTCTTTCCAACCCCAAACCAACTTCATCACTGAGGAATGTCACATTCCAGCAGGCAATACCCTCTCTCGATCAGAGCACCAAGAGCTGTGCCAGTTCTCTCCACTGTTATATTTGCTAGGTGCAGTTCTCATGCTTCTGTAAAGTTGCTGATGAAGCTCCTGGCTGGGCAGGGTCTGGCCATCCCAATCACATGTTCAGTAGTGAGCAAAACTAGCATTTAAAAACTTGCCTCCATGTGAATGCAAATTATTTCAGAAAAAAGCCACCATCAGGTTTTCTATCTTATCCTATCTCGGTAATTACAGCACCTGTTACTGTCAAACCAGATAGTCAAAGGGCATGAGGCTACAGTCCCCCACAGACAGGGGATCAATAGGCCTCGGTATCATTTGGATTTTTGCAAAGGCTGCAGACAACTTTCTAAGAACAGTCATATTTAAGCTTTTAACTACTGCACCACCCTCCTAATTTCAATGCTGCCCAGATCAGCAGGCCAATAGACTGTCAAGTTGGGTGGAGGGGTTGTTTTTTTTTGGCTGATCTTTGGCACTCATCCTGGAGCTCAATATGAAGACATCGGAAGTCAAGCATACTGAAGTTGCCTTCTCAAGCCAGCGAACTTTCAAAAAAAAGTCTAGACATTAGCATGCTAGTCAAGATCTCTATAGTATGGAAGAGTAGTTGTAATAGATTTCAAAGGGAGTCAAGATGCAGACATTTTTACACTATTGTCTTTATATTCGCTCTAGGAACTGGCCACAGCCAGAGGCAGATCCCATAATCATTACTTCTCACATGACCCAAGAAGGGAAAATATCTATGCCCTGAAATGCATGCTTTAGTGAATTTGAACTAAAACAGTCCAAGCAAAAAGCCTGCCAGAAGGGAAGCAAGTCACCAGGATGAAGGGGCAGTGTTGTGTAAAGCCTGGAATACAAGAACAAAGAGCCCTAGGTTATAATCAGTCATAGTTAAATCACCAATAATACATATAGAAGAAACAGGGTCAGAAGTGTCAACTGAGACATTTTCACATTCATTTTAAAAGCAGAAGGTGATCAACATGGAAGTTCCAACTGAAATGAAGGCTTAAACTCTGACTTGTCTGCTTTGCTGGCAGCAGATATAAAACCCTGGGAAGCAACAGCCCACCAGTTCAAGATGAGAAGACATCCCAGAAGTTTGGTACTAGCTGTTAAAGCAAGTACAGTTTCTCCCCTACAGCACTGTATTCACCAATGGATGCATAGTGTATTCAACAAAAGAATCTGGGTCACTACTCATTCCTGCCCGTTCCATTTTCACCTGAATTACTGCACCAACCAGATGGCAACTCACTTATTTCTACACAGTCGCCTGTGGAGACCGAACAGCCAGATGGTACAACAAAGGTATTTTGCTATAACACACTGTTCTCTTTACTTTGGTCTCATGCCCACTGCTAAGAGATATATATTCATGAATATATATAGCAACTCTTAAGAATAGGAAACATTCCTGGACATGCAATTCTTGGGCTGAGATCCAAAATCTTCATACTTAAGTTGGTCCTAACTTGCAAATGAACAAGGATGAGACAAATATTTCTCAAGAGCTGAAAGTGAACAGGCAAGACACTAAGAGCCACACTACGACATCAATTGGAATGAGGCCCATAATATGATCAAGAGTTATTGGCACTTGGTACCTGAAGAACACCTTCCATTCAAAAGCCGGTCTAACTTTATCCCAACTACATAGCTGGTCCAATAAAAGGTATCACCCTAAGAAATCCTTGCCTCACACTGTTCAGTGGTCATTTCTGGGCTATATGCGGAGTCAAGAGAGTCTCAGCCTGGTTCTTTCTGGACAGATGTCCCCAAAACAGAGCCACCACAAAATACTTCCATCTCCAGGGCTGTCATAGGATCAGACACAGAGCAGGGACATCCTGGCTCCTCCAATGCAGTGCAGGTAACCAGGTCTTGATTCTGGTTGCAAAGATAGGCTAGTCTTAAAGCCAGTGAGCTGTTGGCTAAACGGCTTACAGTACTGCAAAATGGAATTTTCTTTTTTAAAAAAAAAATTACAACCCAGGAATCATAGGACTGAAAAGTGCACATACCTGATCAGAGACCAATTCAAACAGAAGAACCTAACCAACAGGCACATACAAGGGTAATGCTAGGGTGACAAACTCAGGCTACACCTCAGTTGCTGGGAAGCCTAACAGGATGCTGTCCCTGTAATCTGCTCCATGGCTCTAGCTTCTTGATCAGGTACTGACTGATCAAGTGCAAGACATTATAAGCCATCACTGACCTCAAGATGCTGCCATACCAGATTGCAGCTAGTCCTGCAGTATCTTATTTCTGGCAATGGCCAGTACCAGCTGCCTCAAGAGGGTGTGTGATATGTGGCCATCTATCCCATATACAAGGTCTCATTATGATCTTTAATAGGTGATTAGTTTAAATTCTGAAGCATGATGTTTCTTATGCCTTTCAAATGCTACTAAGACTTATCCAGAATTATAATACCCATAATATCCATCCAACCTCTTTGTGAAACTTACTAAATTCTTTCCTGCAACTTGGGTTCCTGAAAAGCAGGAGAAACAGACCATCTTCTTTCCAACTGAGGAACTCCATAGCTGCGTTGGTGTCTCCACTTCTCTCCTTTGTCCTAACTCCTCTGTTTAGAGTTAGGCTACCCTTTCCAATCTCAGATAGCTCTAATGTATTTTTCCAATATGGCTTATCCCAAATTTATAACAACTTTGTTCACTACTATGCACAACAATGTGCTATACCAGCCCTGTCAGTTCCATTTTGCTCCATTTGGCAAACGAAGCAGGAGTAGAACTGCCTGCAGGCTTCACATGGCAGGATTACATTGGTTCACACTTCCTTCACAACTATAAGGGCTAGAACTTTCCTTCATTAAAAAACTGTAAATTTCAAGGGCCCTGTACCACCAACCAACTGGTGAGGAAGCATTTGTCCTGACACCCATGGCCAGCAAGAATTGGCATGAGGATCTGAAGGAAGTTTATTTCAATATGTTCACCAAGCAATTTTGTTCTCTTAAGCTTTGAAGACGCTAGAGGCAATAAGAAATTCAGAAGCACAGTGCCGTCTCCAGTCGTGAATAAGGAAGGCTGCAGCACTACAGATTTGAGTACTGAACATCTTCAATGCTAACATGGACCTGCCAATACTCCACCACCTATCGTTGTTAAAGAACTTTGCAGCAGCACTTCACAAAGCCCCTTTTTGCCTCCTCCCAGATGTTTCATAGTGATCTCTCATACAGTCAGATCCTGGAGACGGCCTTCATTTACCCTGGATGCCAGAGGAAATCAAAGTATGGGGAGAGCTGGTTTACTAGCAAGGCTTCACTGTAATACTGAAGCAAAGCTTATTCCTGTATTTCAATGATTCCTAGAGCTCCAACAGCATGCATAAAGCACCTCCCTGGAAAAAATGAAGCAGAATCAATGAGGCAGGTAGCCTGCTTCCATCTGGAAGTGTGGGTTCTTCTAGCCAGGTAATAGGGTAAGCCTTAAGTGTTTAGCAGCATACTGCAGGAGAGCAAGCAAGCCAGCCAGCCTTGCTTATCAGAAGGCAGAAGGATGAAAGAAGGCATGGGTTTTGGACTGGTTAGTGAGAGAGACCAACTATTGCTAAAACCAGACACTGTCCTTACTACCTTCCATTTCAGAAAGCAGCAAAGCCCTAGCTAATTTTGCTTTTGCATCTAAAACAGACACCATGTTGTAGTAGCTTGCATTCCTCTATAAACCCCGCCTTGGGTTTCTTACTGTACTGTAGCCATCACTTCAGCTATCTGTGTTTGCGTAATTAAACTCAATTGATGAGATATGTAGTAAGAAAAAATAATTAAAACAAACAAACAAAAAAAAACTTTTCCACTCCCCGGTGCCACAGAAATGCCATGCAGATGGTTTAAAAAACCCCAGTTTGTGTCGAGTTACTTGATATAAATAATGGTTCTTTGCACATGACCTGCATTCTCCATGCAAACGAGTGCTTGAGCAGCTCTAAATAGAGATTGACTGTTATAAAATGTAATATGGAGCATCATCTGCAGCTTCACAGTGCCATCTCTATGCACAAATACTGAGACACGGTCCTCTCAGCATTTCATCCTGCATTGACTCTAGAGGCTCGCAAGACGGACCATTAACTAACAAGGTTAGTCACATCAGGCTGTCTATTTCCATTTTCTATAAGGATCTCACAGGACAACAAAGATGCATTATTTTTCATCACACTTGATGGCTGTTGCTGCCGTGGGATTGACACAATCATGAGCAAGAGGGAAGGAAAAACGGGCCAAAAAAATCTACTCTCTGCTGATGGGGTCCTTGCTATGAAGCTCTGGGGCCTTCCGTTCCCACCGCCCCGCTGCTGTTCCCGCAGTTCTTCAATCACAGCTTAATTCAAGCAGCGCTTCCACCCCATCCCTCCCCCCACCACCACTGGGAAACTAAATACAGCAAAACCATTGCCTGCACAGCTGGGTTCCTCGCCGTCAGATGCACACGGCTTTTAAAAGACACTCACACGTCTCAAAGGGAGAACAACAAAGATGCGGTGCCAACCAAGCCCCTCCACATAGGAGGAGACTCACTGCCTCTTGCGTACGGGCAGGCCGTCAGAGATACCACTAACTACAGCTGGGCACAGGCCGCAATTTGCAACCTGGTAACATAAAACACCGTCAGGGCTGATACCCAACACAAACACGGCAGGGTCAGAGAGGATCAGGGGGTCCTAGGGACCGACCAGGCTCTGGGTCTGCATGCGTTGTGCCACGTGGCGGGTCTTCAATCATCCATGGAAACACATCCCGGAGTCGTGGCGGAGGAACAGGCCTGGAAGGGACCGCAGAGGTCACATCTAGGCAGGATCGGCCGGTGAAAACCAGCCCAGACATAATCCCAATGCTCATCTCGACCGGACGGGAGACTCGGCCCTGGCCCGGCTCCGGGGAAAGCAGGGCGGCTGTGGCAGGCACAGCTCCAAAGGTCCCAGCACCAGGCAGGGGAAGGCAACCCCCCAGTCCTGC
>NW_005843370.1:175007-182296 GCF_000455745.1 Alligator sinensis | reverse complement strand
CCAAAGTAATGGGCAGATTTGGTAACACCCTCAACTCCCTCCCTCACCATCACTGCAGCCTCCTCCTTATCACTACAGATAATGCACTTACCAAACAGACAGAACTTTTGTGTTGCAATGAAAAAATTATTTTGATTTAAAGAAGCACTCAGCAGTAGGTATCAGGAAGATATCCTTTAACCTAGAGAAAACTGACTCCATCAGCAGTGGCCATAGTATGTGCAGCCAGGCAGTTCCACACAATGGCCACCCAACCACCATCTCCATGCTGACGGTGGGTGGTGCTATGCACTTCCCACTGCCTCGTATGATTCCTCAGCCCAAGACTCACTAAAAACCTTTCCTGTGGTCTTGCAAATATTGTGAAGCATGCAGGCTGCCACTAAGAAAGCCTTTATGTTTTCTGGCTCCAACTCAAGCCTGTAGTTCAGTGACCTCCACTGTGTTTTGAGGTGGCCAAAGGCACATTCAACAGCCATCCTGCATTTGCTCAGGTAATAGTTGAATGATATCTTTTGCAGGTCAGTAACATGTCCCCCATATGGATTCATGAGCCTGGGCCAGAGGGGGCTATCCAATGCACCCACACAGTTAGGGAACTCCATGAAGCTGTAATACAACTTCCATGGGGTTATGGAGGCAAATAAAGTTGTTCATTGTGACATCCTGCAGGAGCTGGCATACCTCAATGTATTGCCAGCCCGGCTGTGCAGGGAACCATGCCAAACTGGGTTGTGATGTAGTGGATACTTGTAGTGGTGGCCCGTTTCATGATGGCCATGGCTACCCTCTTGTCCAAAATGATGGGCTGACACATGACAGTCTGCTGTCTCACAATTTGTGGCCCCAGCATTGAGACTATGTGATCAAATGTCTCCCTGCTCATTCATGTTACAGGGGTGTAGGTTGTAGTTGTGTTGGTCTAAGGACACAGGCAGATTAGGTTCTTTGGGTAAATCTAGTATCTTTTATTAGACCACCTAAATAGTCGGAAATTTTTTTCTTATCAAGCTTTTGGATTTAAAAACCTTTCAACAGGCTGAGGAAGCATCTACAGTTAGTGAGTGCTTTTCCTGGATGGAAGCATCTGTATTTGGTGTGTGCTCTTCCTGGATGGAATGAATTCAGCCTGACTGAGGGTTTTTTAAATCAAAAGCTTGCTAAGAAAATTTTTTCCCAACTATTTAGTTGCTCTAATAAAATATATCAGATTTACCTGAAGAACCTTGTCTCCCTGATCATTCAGAACATCTCCAGCCACTGTTGATCATCCCAAGTCGACAGTATGATTTGCTCCCACTAGTCAGAGTGGCTCACATAGGCCAAGACCCTGAGATTGTTGCTCCTTAGGTGGACCCACAGAGCCCTGTCATTCACCAGATCCACGGCTGCCTCTCAGTTCTCCCATTGCACTGCATAGAATATTATCTGGTATAGCAAGCTGTGATTAGGTTCTGGCATATCTTTGCAACTTCATAGAAGGTTCAGCATACCCCATGTTGTGGTCAGTAGCTGCATCTCTACATTACTGATTGCATATAGGGCCATAGCCAGGGCATCCAACAGTATTTGGTCCTCCCCGCTCACTCTTGTCAGGGTTCATTGAAGCCATGTTGTATTGCAGCACACAGCATCACCAAGGTTCACTAGGGAGGTCATCTGAAGAACTAGAACTGTTGAATATAATCTCATCATTATAACTGCCCTGCTATTTACAATTCAATCATTACACAGCTTAGGAGGCCATGGGCTGGGTGTAGGCTTAGCAAAGCTTTTTGCCTGCAGTGATGGGGGAAGGAGGCAGAAAATGTACTGCCCAGCCACTAAGAACTTGTGGGGTGTAGGATGATACCAGAAAACCACCAAATGCCTGGGGGAGCAGATACTAGCATTGACTGGGCCAATGAATAGGTACACCATGAGGTATCATCCAATCAAAGTGCCCTACCCCAGAATAAGCCAAGGTTGAAATGTGGGTGCGTGGGGCCAGCACTAAGTTTGAATACCTCTCATTAGCACATCAACACCTATGCCAGGCATTGAGATGTCAGAACCATCAAGTGATCTTGCAGCCACAGTGGTTGGGGGTTAGGAGGAATTGACCCACACCCAGTTTTGGAATGGTCCAGCAAGAACATCCCTGCTATATTTCTATTGCTGAACACCTCAGGTTCCTGTAACCCAGCCTCCTCCCAAAGCTTAGGGTTTTGGCCAAAATTCCCCAATTGCTCATCAGTAAAAAGTGGGGTGCTGAGCCAAACACTGAATGGATGAACCCTGATTATTTCTTCCCTTCACACCAAATGGACCATGAAAACAGTTGAATTATTGACAGGTGGCACAATGGGGGAAGGGGATATGTGCATGAAGGAAGAGTTGCCAGCCAAAGACTCTTGGGTATGATTGGCAGTGAGCCATTATGGTCTATCCTTCTGGACAATGGGGGACAAATTGAGGTAGGCCATGCATATCACTGGCATTTTGTTAGGAAAGGTCACTTGAGCAGATAGATTCCTGTAACTGCCAGTACTAAGACATAGTTCACACCTTCATAGGTAGGCATACATGGAATATCAGGAACTGATTGTAAAACACTTCTATATAACTGTTCCAAAACTTTGCCAGAAAGCATCTTGCAACTCTTAGTATTCTCTTGACTCATTTTGGCCACAAAACAATTATTGATGTCAACATCGAAGAACAAATCAAGTCTGCAGGCTACAGAGGAGGTGCCTGACACATCTATAAACTGTGACCCCAACTGGACCTGAGAAGAACTTAAAGACTATATCAATATTTGGTTGGAAGAAAAGATTATTGAGCAGTTGGAAAATAGATTAAATAAGCCAGTTTATACAGCAATTGCCAAGGAAATGAAGGTGAGTAGGCACAATTGGGACTGGACACAGTTCGGCAGCAAGATCAAGGCCCTGAAATGTGCTTTTTATTGGGCCAAGGATGAGAACTCTTGTTCTGGGGCAGCACACACAATTTCACCTTTCTATGACTAGTTGTCTGTTATTCTTGTCAAGGATGCAGGTGAAGCTTATCTCCATTCATTCGCAACAACAGGTGCTCAGGAGGGCACACCTAGCTAAGAGATGACAGACTGTCCTGACACTCCTAAATGAAACATGCCAGAGGTGTTGGGCAACTGCTTGCAGGAGCTGTGGACGGGGACAGCCAAGATGAAGTTATCTTGAACATGGAAACAGTTTCCTTGATACATAGAGGAGGAAAACAATGACACATTGGATGGAATTGTGCTGTCCCCCCTGGATTTGTGTGACATGGTGTGATAGAGTAAATGCAGACGTGGCAAAAAGAGCCAGAGAATGCCGCTTCCGGAGCCACTACCATATAAGGATGGAAGTTCTGAGAGCAGAACAGAGAGAGGAGATGGGAGCTTCAGCAAAAAAAGGAGAGAGGGGCTAAAGGAGAAAAAGAGGGAGAAAGAGAATTCCCAGGAGAAAGAACACTTACCTCAAGACTTCTCACAATGCCAAAGAGAGCAGAGCTCTGAGGAGGAGGGGCGGATCCCCGAGGAGACAAACTGCGGGATGCATCTGGCTGCTGGGCTGGAAAGTAAACAAAGAAAAGAAGAGAGTGAACTTTGACCCACTCTCTCAAGCTTGGAGACAGCATCTGGTTGTCCAACAAGAGGATTCAAGGCTTCAGTCACACGCAGGATAAAAGATAGACATATATATCAACAAAATAAAGAGAAAGTATACAGCGGAGTTTGAAGATAAAAACCCACACAAAAAAACCCCAAACGAACAGATGAACAAGATAGAACGAGACTTTGTTTTCTAATACTAAGTTCGGTTCAACCAGATTGATAGCGGTTACATAAGAACATTATGTAGGTAGAATTACAAAGCTGATATCACTGATAAAACTAAAAAAAAAATTAAAAACAAAGGAAAAGGATACAAAAGGACAGCTTCTCCCTAAAGGTAAAGAAAGTTTGTATAGAGTGATAAAAGATAAAAATAAAGACAAGTGTCAATCTGAATCAGACTGTGAATATATACATGTCGGCGAGTGAGTGTGGATAGTCAAGAAGGCGAACAAGGTATTTCTCCATAATACCAGGACCCCTAATAGAGGCTTAAAAAAAATAAAACAAAACCCCCCCAAAAAACAACCAAAACAAACCTATATATAACAACCCTCCCGACTAGTGACATCATAAACTAGAACATATAATAATAAAAGCCAAGACGTGGCAGGAAGGAAAGTCGGGGTACCTATAGATCTTTGGGAGATTATAAGAGGGTACGAAGAGGCATCCTAAGCAACACCATCACACATGGCAGAAGCTCAGAAGACCCAAAGATAGGTTTCAGTTCTGGATACACAAAAGGATCCACACCTGGGGAGTTGTAAGTATCAGGGAATGGGCATTTTATCCATTTGTGGTCCTATAGCAGACACGCAATGTTTCACTTCCATTGGGGTGGACGTGCTGTGGGTTTTCTGCAAGTTGCTTAGGGTGTTAAC
This sequence comes from Alligator sinensis, assembly GCF_000455745.1. NCBI lineage: Eukaryota > Metazoa > Chordata > Crocodylia > Alligatoridae > Alligator > Alligator sinensis. Next base: position 177,790 of record NW_005843370.1, on the reverse strand, counting down.
ATTTCATTTAGTGAGCAGGGGTGACATCTTTGACCAGGAACACTTTGTTTTTCTATTCCTGTTACCAGCTACCACACCCAATGGAACCTGGGGTCATGCGCCCAAATCGCGGACATCAGCTCGCACTGGAGCAGAGTGAATGTGTGAATTCTTTTGCAAGCACAAATGCTCCAGAGAGAGCACGGTGGAGTCTTTGGTAGTGACCACAGAAAATCTGAGTGACCACCATGGATGACTGGTGGGATGAAGTCTGGGAGGTGCTTAGAGAGAGCATGACCAGCACTAAGAAATTCCAAAAGGATATCATATCCAGCACAAAACAATTCCTTAAGCTCTCCTTATGGTACCATGCAGGTCTTGAGAAGACCTACACAATGAGTAAAGAACAGATCCTGAAGCATATGAACAAGTCCCCCAGTTAGTAAGTGGGTTCCATCAGGAACAAGCAAGCGAGATCTATTAGGCTTGCCTCTATCTGGGAGGTCATCAGAAATGAAACTGCTGAGCCCATTTCCCTACCCCACAAAGCAACAACCTCAGAGCTGCTCTGGTGGTGCTGGTGCTGGTAGCCAAACATAAATGGCAGGGGGTGGGAGCGGGGCTACTCATGTCACCTGCAGGCACCACACATCCTGTGTGGTATGTCCTACCTTGCCCCTCTGCATGTCCATGGCCAGAGTGATCCATGTACCATGCTGCCCCTTAATCTGCCTGTGGGTCCTGCAAGGAGTTAATAACCACTTGGGTGCTTAATGTGGGCACCTGGGAGTACTTTCATTTGCACTTAACAGCAAATGTGGTGCCCTACCAGTCCCATGCCCATGACACATGGCCCTGGCCAGGGTACCAGCCTGGACCGTGCTCCCCCTGGCTCCTGACATTTATTTTTGTCACCGTCCATGAAGCTAATCTGCAATTTTAATAGTTTTCCTAGTTTTATAATGTTTACAAACCCCTCTATGGGTTCCTCTGTCAACTGCTATTGGTTTTTCAAATGAAAAGAACAAAGCCAGGCTCCCTGGCTTGAACATTTGATAATGATCTGCATTGAAAAAAATAAGTGCCTGTCAAGTCCCTCCCTTTGGCCAGTACACACATGGAACCTGAGGTCAAGCACATAGAAACTTTGATTTCAATAATTAAACAAAATTGATGCATTAAGCATGAATTGGTCACCCATAACACTCATTCAAGCAGAAAGAACATCTCTGTTTGGGCTCACTGAAAACCTCTGGGGATGTCTTCACCTGCCCAAAGCTCAACTTGGCCATGGGCTGTCAACTGACAGCCCCACCATGACCACTGTACTATATGGGCTCAAAAAAGGAACTGGCTTTTGGACTGTCTTTCCAAATGGAAAGCCTTCTTTGGCCACCCCACATCATGCCTCTTTGCATATGACCTTGAGTTATAGGACCCCAAGCTGGATTCTCCCCCATGTACAGATATTGGTTCTGCAGGCCCAAGAGACAGAAGTCTTTTGTGAACTTTTTGCAACATTTCACAGATAAGATGCTCTGCACCTTGTGCCATCTCCTGCCTTTCCTCAGATCATGGCTCAGCTGAGCACAGGGGTGCTGAGAGAGAATGGCAAGCTGACTGGCCACTGGATTTTGACAAGCAGTCAAATCTGGTGGCCAGTCAGCAGCTGGATGAGCACCTGCTGGATGAGCCCCTCCCCCTCCCCCCCAACATGATCCACTGGGGCTGACAGCTCACTGTGATGGTCACAGGTAACTGCTGTCTCCACTCCAAACCCTTTTCCCTACCTCCCTGTCTACTCATACAGGACAACTGCTCTTCTCTGCTGCAGCACAGCCCTCGGTGCCCAGGCTCAGGTTGTGCAGGGCTGCAGGACAACTGGTACAAGGGTCTGGCTGCACAGCTGCCATTCCCTCTGGGGGACTCTCTGGGGAAGCGCCCGAGGGACGGTCACCCCTCATGATGCCAATGTGCCCCTAACATGCTACTCCTACATGTACCCTGAGTGGTGAGCAATGAGTTCTTTGCAGAGGCTGAAGTTAGCTATGATGGCACAGGGGGCAAGCCTGCCCTGCCATGCAACCTACACTGGCAGCTGGATGGATACCCATCACAGGGCTACATGACCCTGCCCTCTGATACCAAGGTAGACATCACAGAAGGATCAACACCTTCCTCAGTGTGTGAGTGGTGCAGTTCCACTGAGCTGTGGGGTAATGGGATAACAAATGATGTTGTGAACTATATCATACCTGTTCATGTGTTGTAGTGGTGAGAACAAGAGACCAGGGTGTGTGGACATGCCATCTTAATCCTACTCTAATCTTAATTTAGTGCTGTCATACCCAGTGAGGAAAGAACTGACCCGATATTCATAAAGCAGGCAGCCATGCTTAATGGTCCTGCAGGCTCACAAACAGCTGTTTTTTGGGTTTCTGTAAAACCACCAAGTGAATATGTGGGTTGAGGGGAATGGGGATATTCAGTTACAGCAAACCAAAAAGGGATATTTTAGTGGGGGGTGGAAGGGAGCAGTAGTTCCTCAAGGCATCTGCTTTCATACAAAGTCTGGGGAGATATGCTCTGCTAACATATTTTTGGCAACTCTTGAAATTTCAACTGGCACCAGTGAATAGTGTGCTCTGAATGGCTTCTTGCCACAGCCAGTGTCATTCTGGGGAGTTGCACTGTGGAAAAGAATGTTTGTCAACCTCAGTGAGCCAGACACTGTAACCCATTGATCCAGACACCAGTAGTGGGGGCCCCTATCCAACTGACCTTCCCCTCCCCACCTCCCCTCC
>NW_005843370.1:129422-174976 GCF_000455745.1 Alligator sinensis | reverse complement strand
GACCAAGTGGGACCATGCATGCCCCTTCCCTGGTGTTGGCCCAGGCACAAGCCTTGAGTCTGGCTTATGTATGCCCTGGTAAAACTAAAGGTTGAGGGGCTCCTGAAAAAAAACTGAAAATACTTGGCTTTTTAAAAAATATCATATTCTCTAGCATAGAACATGTCTGATAATATAATACATACCTTGTTTCTGAAAGGTAGAATGAAGGAAAAAATATCTTTACTTGCAGTAAGAAACTAAGCAGCAGCAGCAGCTAGGGAGTGGAGCTGCTCACTGTTCTTTTCCTGTGAATTGTGTGCAGATTTTACTTCTACTTTTGCTTGCCTGTACCAGCAGAAACTGTTCTTACAATTTTTCTCACATATAATGCACACAACAATTGCCAGCAAGTGGTTATTGCGGGTGGGAAAAACTGCATGTTGTAATATAAGCAGACATTCCGTTTTTATATTCTGATGAAGAAGCCAGAGAGATGACCCAGCCACATTCTAACTCCAGTGGGGTGGTGGCAGCAGGGAGGAGCCATGCTCCAGGCAGCCGCAGAGAGAAGGGCCTGGCAGCGGCAAGGGGGAGGTGGCTGCACATGCTGCCAGATCCCATTTTTTCGTGGCAGTCACCAGCAGTTTCTGCCCAACTGGTGCTGTTGCTGTTGCCTCCATCCCCAGATCACCAACACTGAGGCCAGGCAGCAATTCCAGCCTCTCCCTGGGGTAGAGGAGCAGTGCTGGTAGCTGTGGGATCCTTGGATAAACTGCCTCTGCTGAAGCTGCCATCCACCTGTGCCCATTCCAGCTCCCCACCCATCCAAATCCTCATCCCCCATAGGGAAGTTTTGTGAGTTGTTGTGGGGGATTTGGGGGTGCTGACTCAGCCTGTGACAGCTCCTCAAAACTCCCTATGTGGCCTGCAGGACCAAATAAATTGCCCACCACTGGATTAAGAGATGCATCACTCTACATCTGTCTTGTTCAATACTCTCCCTTTATAGCATCCTGTGGGGAACAGGGTACTGGGCTAGATGTACTATTAGTCTGACCCACTATGGAATTTTTTATGTTCTTATGAAACTATTTTTTATGAAGCAATGATTACACAAAAATCACCTTTACGTAGAATATCATGAAAAGCAAGTGCAACTCTACAGTGGGTCTCAGGACACATACCTTGTACAATAAGAAAAGCAAGATATGAACTGATGGATTCTGTAACATAATCAAATAGGGAAAGAAAGTGAATGGAAAGCATTTCAAACACCAGGGAAACTAGCAAAAACATCTCCGCTGTCTATAGCCCCGGCATAAGAGTATAAAGATTTAAAGCAGAAAAGAGTAAGAGTAAAATGCTTGATCCACAGCTCAAGGGCAGACTGGAAACAATACTTCGACCTCATGCAGACATGAAATTGCTAAGAGGATGTTCTCATAAACAAAGTGCTGGAGGCCATGCCATTGTCCACCTCCTCCTGTTTCTCCCCACATCTGAGGAAGCCAAGTACATCACATAAAACAGAGGATGCACACATTTCTGGAATATCCCAGAGGCAAAAAGAAAGACTAGTGAAACAGTAACAGCTTTCAGTGTTAAAGATATAGCTTCTTCTATTTAGGTTAAAAATTCTCTAGGGCCCCCTCCTAGTTCTGATTTCCATGCATTTTCTGGGTTTTCCACAGCCTTGTTACTCAAAGAAAATGACTGACTTTTATTGAGTTTGGCCAGTGAGGGTGAACCTCACAGTGGTGCAAAAGGCCAGCAAAAGGCATATGCACTGCAGAAGTCCTGGTTAATCCCTCTAGGGGACCACTTAAGTACCACTTTGCCACTTAATACTGACTCAAGCTCTGAGGAGTTTATAGCTTCCTACAGAGGGAAAGTACAGAGGTGAATTGCTTTCTAAAAGATCTTCTGAATTTCCGATTTACCACAGAAGCAGTTTACAATACCAAATAAGACTCAAGAGTAGAATTTGGGACTGTCCTTACCTGAACTGAATGAAATCATATCCATGTCTGTAACAGTCTGATGATACTTCCAAATGTGTAGGGACATGCACTCTTTAAGCAATTTCTCTCAGACAGCTGAGAGTTCCTGGAATTTGTTTTCCCCTAAAGTTTCTGTGTTCCCGCCCAAGGAATTTTGCTTCTCTAAACTTTCTGTTTTTCTTCCATCTACAGATGTTCAAATAGTTTTCCTGGATTGTTTGCTATTTTCATCAATTGTTTTGGGTTGAATATGTACATTAACTAGTACAAACTCAATAATTTGACAGATGATCAAGCTACCCTGCTCTGGAGATACGTTATTCACAAGAAGATAGACAAGAAACATGCAATTGTTATTGTTAAAGGGAATCATAAGTGTCTTTCTTCCAACCTATGTTCAGTTCAACCTTTTCAAAAGTGCTCATTAGTTGTTCAACTGTAAGGCTAAAAACTTTATATATTTTTTAAATTTTTTTGACAGCAGAATGTAATAGATCCACAAAATGCAGCATAATATTATGAGAGTACACTAATATTTTCACCATGTTTTCCTTTCTCTCTCTATGAACTTACTATAACCAAAATAAATACTCACAGGGAAAAATGTAAATGAAATAAATGTATTAGCATTCCCCAGCAAATGCATCTAAGGGAGTAAGAGGAAACAGGATCCTAATATACAGTAAAACAGGAGAGAAGGGGTAGAGGAACTATATCTACTTCCTGACAGATTATATCCACTCTCTGAACAATCTGCACTTTGGGGACACTCATGTATGTGCCTCAGTATCTGGGAAAGTCTGAAATTTGAGATTTAATCTTCACAGAACTCAAAATTGTGGTCATCCGTTTTTAATTGAATTTCACCAGTTCAAGTGTTCCTTCATATATTTTAGAGCAAAAACTGTATTTATTAACTCTAGGTCAAAAGATCCCTAAGAAAAGAGAAACTACTAGACTAGATCTACTCCAATATTCTGTCTCCCACTATATACTGCTGAAGGTGTGAAAAGAAACCTAGCTTTAGGCAGTTATAGAATAACCTGTCCATAAAGAAATTCTCTCTCTCATCCCCAACAGTTATAAATTGACTTATGCCCCGAGGCCTGAGTATTTCATCTTACTTCTTAAATTCCAAGTTCCTTTTTAAGTATTAACTCACAGAACTAGGTTTTACTGTCTATTAAAATGCCCAATCCTAATTCTGATAATTTTTCTAAGCTCTGTAATTCATGACAATGACTTCCACAATCTAGTTTTGATTGTATGTACTGTGAAAAACCATTTCCTTTTACCAGTTTTACATCAGCAACTTTCATACAGCATACAACTCTGATTAGCTGGTGAATATAGAGGGAAGAAAGTCATTTAATATCAAAAGTAACTTCTTTTGGATTTTAGCCAATAAATATGCTGAAAATAAGCAAATGTAGTATAAACAATATTGTTGTTAGTCAAGCCCTATTTTAAGGAAAGTGTCAAGTGTTCTTAACTGTTTTTCATTAACGAAAGACAAACTCCTTCTGCATTGATTTTTAACATACAATGCTCCTTGACTTTATCTACTGCATAACTTGGATATATAGCAAACTCCCTTAACCACAGACCTTCACACTTTTGGTTTTCTAAATGCAATGTTACTCCCCTGTGCTTGTTGTCTTCTGCAGTATTTGTGGAACCAAACATCCCATTTCACTTTATAACAATTCCAATGTCTCCAAATAATCCTCCAATGCTAATTCATCTTCTAAGGAAGAATCATATTTTTTGTCTCTGGTACTGAAGTCTACACTCACCAACTTTACAGTGAATGTAGAAAGGCATAAGAATTGCCTTCTCTAGGTCCCTAGCAAGTTTTGAAAGGATAACATTTTTTCAAATAAACACAAAAAAAATTTGGATGGGTTTTTTTCCAATTTCTAAGACTTCTGTAATGAGTCAAACTCATGTATACTCTTTTAGTGTTTCCATTTCCAGCTATCACCAGAAGCAATGAATGAGTACAGTATGATAGGTGGCTCAAAGGGGCACAAGCTGCAGGCATTGCTTAAGGGGAAGGAACAAGGCATCAAAGAGCTGGGGATGGGCACTTCACCATCCTGTCGCCCTGTCCTCATACCCTGCACATTCTCTGTAGTGGTTCTGGCAATGGGGAGGAAAAAGAAAAAAAAAAAGCAAGAATGTCACACAGCATAAGAAGAGCAGCTGGAAGTTCACTGCTGCAGAGGGCAGATGTCACCTCCTTTTTTTGTTGCTGATAATCAGTGTTTAAATAGCTGCTTGACATGCATCAGTGGTAAAAAAGAGGAGGTGCATCTGCAACAAACCTCTAGCCACCTCCTCTGTACTGTATACCAGTACCATCTAGGGTGAAGGACTAGCCAGATAGACCTCTGCAAGGATTTCATTAACATAAAAATCCAAAGGTATTCAAGTTCAACTTTTGTAAATGCCAAGATGCAGTTGACTCAAGTTTGTGGTGAAAAGTTCATGATGTATGGAAAGGAAGAGCCTTCCTTTAGTCAAAAACGTTCTCACACATTCCTCATGTGTGCTTTTGCAACTAAGTGGGGGAGTTGCACCTTACTGATGCACAAAATAAACCTTGTATTAAAGCACACATTCCTCATCTTCTGAAGAATACAAAGCTTGTAAATGCACAACAAAACAAAATGTCATTTAAGTCATTATTTTGTTCATACTATTGGGCAGGATTTAGCTGACAAAGGCTGCTGAGTAGACCCTGATGTTTTTTTAATATCCATATGAAATGGCAATCAGACAGATTTAGTGCTTGATTTAAGGGAATCTGATGGCTAAGTTACACATTTAGATTGGGATGCTGGAGTAAGGTCAAAACACTATCATTAACATCCCAAGGAGGAAGGCTCATAATTACAAATGCTTAAAAGCACCAGCAGTCTACTGACAGCATGGATTTTCTCAGACTTTTTTCAGCCAGCATCTCAAGTAAAAAATAGCATTCAAAAGACTTTTAACTCATACAATATAAGCCTTGCTCATTAGTAATCCTTGGAGCTTGACTTCATTTGAGCCTGCTCTGGGTCTGGATAGCAATTAGTATTGCCCTCCAGGTAAGGGAGTGTAGATTTATTCCCCAGAGGTGGTTTAACTTCCTCAACCTACTTTAAAATTAGATTTACTCTGTTACAAATCGTAAGTGTTAAATGAGTAAAACTATTAAACAAGGAATACTGCTGGGCTAAATGGCTAAGCGTTTAACGGTTTACCACAGTATTACCATTTTTATGGTCTATTAAGGCAATTGGAAGAATATCAGTAGTATGAACAATCAGGTAATTTATATACAAGTTTGATAAAGTACCGTATGCTTGAGTAAAATGTGGGGCTTCCCTCCTCCCCCCCTACATTTAAGAAAATTAGAGGCAGGAGCATTTAAAAGGAAAGGATACAATCCGTTTTCAAGTATATTCTCTTTGAACTAAATATATATGTAAATCTGCAATATACTAGTTGCTCTGTTTGTGTGTTTGTTGTTAATAACCCACTATCACCCAAGTTCAGCTGGGTATGAAGAGATACCAGGAATTCAAATCTGTCTGAAATTAGAGTATGTTCAAAATTTGAATCAGATCTGTATCTGTATCTCATCTCTGCAGTGCAAGCTCATTTCTGCTATTTTTCTATGTTAACACTGACATGAAGGACATCAATATATTGAATTACTCTATAGCATTCTGAGTTTTGCATGACTGGAGCATGGAAATAGCAAAATCCTTGGTGCAATACCCTGATCAGAGAGCTTTTGCAAGAAAGGCTGAGGTTTTTATTTGTTGATTTAAATATAAAAAAATACACAGTAGAGATAATTATCACATCTTTGCTGTTTATTATCAACAAAGATATTTCAGCATGTAATGATTCATTCAATTTGCTACTTGCCCTTAAATGAACATTTGCCTTTCACTTTGTCTTTTTCTATTTAAAAAACCTGCTGAAGCCAATGAAAGGAATACTAGCCAAAATGCATGCTCCTTATTGGCCTAATGCTCAATTATTTAGACATACTTGATTTGTTCATGGAGTTTGAAAATCTGCCTAAATTGATACAAATAGTTTCTGCCTAAATTGATAGAAATAGTTTTTAGTTATTTTTTTACAAAACACTTGAAAGAAAGTTATAGGAAGCTACATGCCTATTAGTTTCTTAGGAACTCATTGTTTACATGGACTCTATGGAGGCCTAAAACCTATGCAAGTAAGATTTTCAAGAGTACAATACTACAGTTATAGCCATGAGCCTTCACATTTCAAATCAGGGCCTTATGAGCCTTTTCCAGTTAGTGCAATTGTTTATACTAAGCTCTGAAAAACAATTAAGGTACTCTCCTATAAAAATGGCACTTTGAAATGACTCCCTGGCTAGCTGACTATGTACCTAATGATCTCCCTCTCCAACAGATATGGAGAACTTAGCTTAGGGATACAGAAACAATATGAACTGGAACAACTGATACCCATATCAAAGTGACAGGCTTATGGAAACAGATGCAGCAAGTCAACTGCCAGTGGACTGCCATTGCACTACAGACAGTAAATTATTGGATAAGATGAAGTCTGTAAGCAATATGCTCCAGTATAAAGGAAAATGTTTTAAGTATGTGGCTGTCATTAGGACCATTGGCGATATAGAGCATGATATTAGTTACGTAAAGTAGGGTAATGCAAATGAAGATAGAAGGAAGATATGCAAGAATAGACATTTAAAATATATGTATAGAATTGAAACTGTCCATGAAATCAAGGGTGACAAAGAAGAAATGTAGTACTGCTCTTGTGGATAATAAGATTTGAATAAAACAAATGTTATTCTATTTCTTCCAAACTCTACATGCGTGGGGGAAAAAAACATTTTTGTACTAGTAATCAAGAAAAAACAGTGTTCTAGTCAGAATATAATAATGAAAACAGTGTGCTTGTTAGGGATTAATTCTAGAATTAGTAATTGGAATGTTAAAATTAATAGTTTAACATATAGCCAAGTTAAGCACATCGTAAGTCAGAGACAGCTGTCAAACTTGACACCAATTCATCTTTGACTCAACAGTCATATGCTTCATTGATTCACAGAGAATGAAACTTACTCTTTTGCTGAGGGTCAGGGCAAAACCACTTTGTTTTCTTTTCATTATAACATATGTGGTATGTAAGTAACACATAGACCATATACTGACCACTCTGACTTGCGTAGTTTTCACCTATATGGCAATATATGGCTCCATGCAGAAGGGGGCAATAGAGATTCCTCCTAAACTCTTGAAGTGATAAGTAGGATTGATACATGTACAGAGCCCTGTTTAGCATATTCTGTACTGAGGGAATATGTGATTAAACTGGCACACTTGCATTACTCTCAAGAACTGGCAGAGGCCGTGCATGCATAGGACATGGATGTCACAGGTGACTACAATTACCAGGCATCTCTTGGGAGGAACGCTCGGCTAAGTCAGATTGGTTGCATTGCTCCCTGACCTGTATCAAAGAGCAGTACCTAACTCAGAAAGTGCATGGGTCAACCAGAGGTAATGCTCTCCTAGATTTGGTCTTGGCCAAAGGAGACAATCTGGTGAGCAACCTGAATATAGAGAGTAGCCTGGGTGACAGCAACCACAAAACCATCATGTTCGCTGTCCATTGCAAGTTAGGCAAATCAGCTAGAAGGGTTGAAGATTTGGACTTCAAAAAAGTGGATTTCAGCAGGCTCAGGGCAATAGTAGGGGAAGTGCTGTGGGACCGGGGACCAAAGGTAAAAGGAGTGCATGAAGAGTGGTCGTTCCTCAAGGACATGATCTGCAAAGCACAAAAGAAGTCAATTCCCATGCGAAGGAAAGGTAGAAGAAGCCCTTTTGGCTTAATAGGGATATCATGGTCCAATTGAAAAAGAAGAAAGAGGCATACAAACAATGGAAACATGGGGCAGTCCCAAAGGAGGACTACACAACAACAGCCTGCACTTGTAGGGAACAGATTAGAACGGCTAAGACAGTGACTGAATTTAAACTAGCAACAGAAATCAAGGACAATAAGAAGTCCTTCTTTAGTTATGTAGGGAACAGGAGTAAAACAAATGGAAATGTGGGCCCACTGCTTAACAACTCAGGGCAGCTGGATACAGACACTCAGGAGAAAACTGAACTCCTAAATGACGACTTTGTTTCGGTATTTCAGCAGACTAAGGGGAAAACCATACTAGACAAGGTTCAGAATAGGCATTGTTGGAATGAGAGTCTTCCTACTCTTGATGTTGAGCTGCTGTGTGATCAGTTAGAAAAGTTAGACATTTATAAGTCAGCAGGACCAGATGAACTTCATTCAAGAGTGCTGAAGGAGCTGGCCAAAGTCATTGTGGGACCTCTGGCGAAACTCTTCCAAAACTCAAGGTACTTAAGGGAGGTGCCTGAAGACTGGAAGAGGGCCGATGTTGTGCTCATCTTCAAGAAGGGGAGGAGAGAGGACCCAGACAACTAGAGGCCACTTAGCCTAACTTCTATCCCTGGGAAAATACTAGAAAAATTCATCAAGGAGTCTGTGTGTGATACGCTTGTAGAAGGTAGGATTCTGAATGACAGCCAGCATGGCTTCACCTTGGCCAGGACTTGTCTTCCAACCTCATTTCCTTCTTTGACCAGGTAACTCACCACCTGGATAAGAGAGAGGAGGTTGACATTATATACCTAGACTTCCAAGAGGCCCGTGATCTGATATCCCATGATGTTCTTATGGGAAAATTGGAGGATTGTGGGCTTAACTCCTCAACAGTTAGGTAGGTAGGAAGCTGGCTACAGGGTAGAACCCAGAGAGTTCTAACAAACAGATCTATGTGGTCCTGGTGAGAAGTTGCCAGTGGTGTTCCCCAGGGGTCTGTGCTTGGTCCAGTGCTTTTCAACAACTTTATCAATGATTTGGATGTGGGGGTGAAGAACTCACTGGCCAAGTTCATACATGACACCAAGTTATAGGGGAGTGTGGTCACGCTGGAAAACAGGCTGCAGACGTAGACAGGCTGGCAGATTGGGCATATCAAAACCAGATGAAGTCCAACGTTGAGAAGTGCAAAGTGCTCCATCTGGTGACAAACAATCCCCAACATGCTTACAGGCTCAGTGGCACCAAACTGACTAGCACCACAAATGAAAGGGATCTAGGGGTAATAACAGACCATAGCCAGGAGGAAGAACAGTACTCTGGCATGCATCAACCAATGCATCTCAAGCAAAGTCAGAGAAGTGATTCTTCCACTTTACTCAGAATTGGTGAGGCTGCAGCTGGAATACTATGTCTAGTTCTGGGTGTCACATTTCAACAAGGACATGGAAAAGCTTGAGAGAGTCTAGAAAAGAGCCACCCATATGTTAGGGACTTGCAAGGAAAGCCATATGAGGAAAGGCTGAGGGACATGGGTCTCTTCAGCCTAAAAAAGAGAAGGTTGAGAGGGGATTTGGTAGCAGGTTACCACTATATCAGGGGGTTCGATGAACAACTGTTCACCAGGGCACCCTTGAGGAAAATGAGGAGTAATGGCCATAAACTCCTGGGAGACCATTTCAGGCTTAACACTAGGACAAATTTCTTCACAGTTAGGGTGTCCAGACTGTGGAATAAACTCCCTCCAGAGTTGGTGCTATTGCCTACCCTAGAGATCTCCAAGAGGAAACTGGACGGGCAACATGCTGGGATCACCTGACCCCAGTTTTCTTTCCTGCCTAGTGCAGGGGGACTGGTGCCAATGATCTTGTGAGGTCCCTTCCAGCCCCTTACAGTCTATGAATCTAGCCTGCTGTTTCTAACATGAGAAATTTTACATGATGCCTTAATTATGGGAACACTAAAATTACTATTTCTGAATTTTTTGTTCTAGAGTGTGAAGCGAAAATCAAATATTATGTTTGCAAAGTTGCAGCAGCCAAAAAATTATTTTCCTTTCCTTTATCAAAATAAAGAGAGATTATGATTTTTCAATTTTCATTACTTTCTACCTCAGCCATAACATTTGCTTCTGGCAGAAGCCTTTCACATGCAATAGTAAAAATATTGTTTGACTATTGCAAAATAAATGAAAATATACTTATTACTTAGATCTTAAACCCTTTCAGAACATTTTATTTTAGTGTATTTCTACAGTACAGAGGCAGTGACATGACATGCTTTCTTAACATAAATATCTTAAATGTATGATGAATGTTTATCAACTCTTATTTCAAACTATCTTTATGTTGTAGAGCCAAGCTAGCTGGGCAGTTAACCAACATTCCAGACTAACTGTTATTATATATTTTTTTTTTTTTTAAATAGAATGAGTTCTTTTAAAACCATCTAGGAAGTCAATTTTGGTCTTGATCCAATAAAGTACTTAAATGCAAGGGTAACTCTAAGAATTTGGAAGCAACGAAAATACGCACATGCTTAAAACGTGGTTGTTCATTTGATTACTCAGCTGGAGATGAAGCTTACTGATTAAATTTTCAAATTGGTTCAAATTGGTTCAAATGATTTTAGACATGTTTATTTTGAAAATTAACCTATCCATTTAGGATGCTAAGGTACATTTAAAGTCAGAGAGCATGAAGTGCTCAGACCTCTTTTGAAAATGGTACTTTTTTGCCTTTAAAAATATTTCCCTTAGACTAAAATAAGCACTGTCTTAAAAACCTTTTGGTAATTCAGATCAAGAGAGAGGGCTGGAATTTGAAGGTGTTCTGGAGGTAACATTTATTTTGAAAGTAAAATTAAGACATGTACCTGAAGCAAAAAGATAGTGATGTTTTCAACGGTGACAGGTAATAAAAGAAAAAGTGAATTCACACAAGAGTTAAAAAAAAACACAAGAAAAACAAACAAACAAAAAACCCCACACTTCCATAGATATTTGTTCTAAATGTAAAAAAAAAAAATCTTTGTTTAAAAAAAAATCAAAACTTCACATTTACAAATCAGAAGTATTTTCACTAAAAATCTGATGGCAAGGGTTGACTCATTTAACCAGGAAACAAAAATATTACATGGCCTTTACATCTGAGCAGATCAGATCCAATTTTGATTTCATTTTGGATATTTTCCAACAAACTACGCACCAAAAATTTACTGCATTCCCATAAAAATATCTGAGGGGGATTTTTTTTTGCATAAATTAATCAGAAAAAAATGCAATCTACTCACAGACAATTCTGGGAAATGTTGAATATTAATTATTCATTACAAATCATTTGCTTATATCTAATCCATATTTTTAATAACTGATTTGGGTATTTGTAACAAAGCTACTCAGTGAGTCTCATATGATCTTGTTCCACTGCTAATAGCATTCTGCATTGTTTTGACACCTGCTATTCTGTGAATAGGCTGTTGAAGGAGAAGAGGAGAAGAGCTCACCAGTTATAACAAACATTCAACAAGCTATAAAGATAATGCAGAGTCAATTGTTTTAATCACAACAATGTCAATTGGCAGTTAATGCATCAGTTACAGGGTTTTAAATACTGCCCACCAATGTAAAAGAAAGGTAAATGTGTCTTTTATTTTGTTCACTGCCACTCATTTAATGTGTGAAACAGGTTTTAAAGAATAATTAGCTGAGCATAGGTCAATTAGTACATCTGTAAGATAATGTTGAAATTTCTTCATGTTTCTCTAGAGTTTAAGTGAAAGTACTGATTAAGGTAATTTAAACTCTGAACAAACATTTATGAATTGGAGTGCCAAGATGACATAGCAACAGTGCAGATGCTAACTTTTGCTAGTTGCTTGTCACCCTAGACAAAACAGAAAAAAGAAGAGACCTTACAAACACACACAACCAATTCCACTTTCAGCTGATTTAATTCAAATATTCCCAATACTACTCTTGAGGAGCAACTTAGAAGACATCCCTTAATCTCTTATATCCGGCAGCACACAGTGACTGGCCACATGAATTTGGTGGATAAGTATACGGATTGTAGCAAAACCCCCAGTTTTTCTTTTTTTTTTCTTTTAAAATGTACTCCCTCCCCTTCCCCAACCATTTCTGACTTTGTCCATCCCTCTCTATTCCCTATAGATAAGTATAAGTAAGCTAAGATGTAGGGTAAGATTTAATGTTTTATTTTAGGTAGTAAGTTTTATTTCTATCCCCTCTGCAAATAAGTGCCCTGCTATTTTGATATAGATATGCACTGTTTTATAAGTGATAATTATTCTGTTTGTATTGACTTTTTTACTTTTATATTGTGTGATTACTGTTTTAGCCCTATATATGTGAGTTAGCATAAGTCATGTCAAGTTTCCATTTTGTTTGTCAAGTCTCCATCCTGTCCCCAGGCCCGGGTGTGTAACCCATGACTCACACCTACCCCACCTATGTAACTTGGTTCCTGAATGAATGGGGATAAATGAGGGTGCTTGAGAGACAATGGCAGTAGGTTTAAAAATAGCTCCCTCTCAATGACTGAACCATCAATATCAATACCTGGACCAATGACCCAGCCATTGGAACCACCCTCAGCATTCAAGAAACAAAAGATGAGGCAACCCACCATTGTGCCAAGGTTGCACATGCTCAGTAAGAACACCTGGAACCCTGTGGAACAGGGCTGACATTGCCTGGACAGGCCCTCCCCATAGGAGATCCGCCCCCCCTCTGGACAACCCTTGCTGGACAAGGACCCCTTTCCAGCCTGGATAGGTAGCTATTACCCCCTACCCCCTCTTCAACTTGGACTCTGCTTCTCTTCCCTACCTGGACTCCAACACTTCCACTGAGTTTCTTTCTCCTGCTGCCATTGTGAGTGCGTGTGTGTGTGTGTGTGTGTGTGTGTGTATGTGTATGTGTATGTGTATGTGTGTGAACCAATAACTGCATGGGGCTGTGTAGTGTGTTGTCTGTGTAATAAATATGTTATTTTGAAACCCTGAGTTGGGTTTTTGTCTGTTTCCTGACTGTTTCCTCCCTGCCACCACTTATCTGCCCCCCACCCAATCTCTAAGAGGCCAGCCTCAGTTTCCAGCCCTAAGCTCCCAGGTTTCTGTCTCTCTCTTTCCTGGCTGTCTCCTCTTTGCCACCACTTATCTGCCCCCTCCCTCCCCATAATATCTCACCTGTCTGCCTCAGTTTCCAGCCCCAGTCTACCTCAAGCAACCCCAAGCCCTAGATCCTCAGCCAGCTTCTCTGTAGTCCACTGGTTCTAATCCCCGTTCTGGCAGCTTTCACTCCCTACACTTTAACTCTCTCTCTCACCTTAACCTTCCCCCAGGTATCCCAAGCACACACATACACACTGTATCATCCAAGTTAGGAATTTACCTGTGTGTATGTGTAGGTGCGTTGCATGTGTGTGAACTGGTGAGTGTGTGCGTATCTCTCTCTCTCTCATTTTCTGTATGATATATGAATTAGTGATCTGTGCATGTGTACTGGTTGTGTGGGTATTGACAATTGATTTTTGTCTAATTTTTAGTGTGTAGTGTGTATGTGCTTGAATTGGTGATAGGTATGCATGTGCCTAGGCTGGTTTGGATGTATGTGTGTGTGAGCTGGTAGTGTGTGTGTGTGTGTGTGTGTGTGTGTGTGTGTATGTACCTAATTGATTTGTGTGTTGTATATGTGCAATTGTGTCACACCCTCCTGTCTAACAGCGCAATATTGAGATCCAGAGAGTTGGCCTGACCCCACAGGGCAACAGGATAAGTGTCAGTCCTAGACCCTGCTTAAAAATATAATAGATATTTATAAGATTTTTTCGGCAACTTGTTGTAATCATGCCTAGTTAATGCTGGAAGTGGAGTACTTACTCTGTCTCATATGGCCTCTTTTTCAGGGAAAAAGCTTGCAATATTGGCATCTGTTTCAGGACTGGATCCCAGGGGCAGCCATTACACCCCTGGTAGCCTCAGAGTTCCTGCTTTTACTCTCACTCTCCAGGTATTCAACCCTTCCCCTTGCTCTCACCTGCCACACCTTGCTGTATATCAGAGCTTGACAGTAAAGGAGACTGCCCCAGGGTCCCCAGAGTAAGTTTACATCCTCCCAGTCTATAACTTCTTTATAGAACACTTGTTTCTGAGTTGCTCTCAGAAGCTACTCCTGACCCATAGACCACTTCTGTAACATGAGGAGCCTTAAAGGCTATTCACAGATCTCCAACCTGCCCTGCAGCAGCCCGAATCAGGGGACAGTGACTTGAGTCATTGATTCAGATCACTATCTCAATTTGATTTGGCCAAATCTGAATCTGAAGATTCAATGCTGATTCAGAGAATCAGTGATTCAGCCATAGACACAGCTTTAAATGATTTTTCTACATACCTCGAGTTACCAGGTGTGGCTTGTGAATGCTGTGATGGTAGGACAGATGGAGCATCCCACAGGAGCACAGGGAAGCACCCCCATGTGCTCGGTGGCAGACCCAGAATTGGACTGGAAGTACTTCCGGTCCACTTCTGGGTCTGCTGCTGAGCACGCAGTGGACCCTCTCCCTTTGGCCCCCTGGTTTGGCAATAAGCTGCAGGGTGACCCCAGGTGCCCCCCCCCCCCAACCCAGGAGGTACCAGTTGCCAAAGTGCTTCTGGTCCATGTGTTTCAAACTCTGTTCTGTTATGGGTATAGACCAGTTTCCAAACACTTATACCAGTAAGTGTAATGTCTATACCTGACTTTAGAAGTGAACCCACTTTACTGAATACTTAGGAAGAGGGCAACCAATTTGTGTTATCACTCCTCCAGAAGGGGAGCTTCCTGAAAATATTTAATTTACAGTCATTCTCTCTTAAGTAGCAAGACTACCAAGAAACCCTGGCCATAATTCCAACGAGAAATCTTTATGACCCTCTCGTAATTTATATCAATTGCTTACCAAAAAGTAGTGGGAGATATTGCAGGAAGACTCTCTCTCTTTTTTCTTTTTTTTTTTTTTTAGGTAAGTATATGTAGGCCATGATTTCAACTTGCTGTTTGCTTGATATCAACGTTATAAAGGAAATTTAAAGGAGTTACTGTGCAACACTGAATTTGGGCATTCTTTTTCAGTCAGAGGTAGCAAATCCCTGCTGGTAAGGTAACATTCTCTAAGGCAAAGCCTTTTTAACTCTGGTTTATTATTTCTTTGTCAGGGGAAAAAGACATCATACAAATTGATGTCAATTTCTAAGGTATTATTAATATTTTTTTTATCTCAGGAGACCAATTCAAAATGTCTTTTAAGTGATAAGCTTTTATTCTGCTATATTCATGGCTAGTTAAAGTCTCATTTTTATGAATCCTCATCCCTTTGTTCATTTTTTGTCTTCAGTAAAGGAATTGGATTCTCAAAAGTAGAGATACGTTATCTAGCTTCAGAATAACTTTTGGTGTTTGTTTGTTCTTTTCACAACCACCATATACAGGCACAAGGGCATCTAAAAATTCACTTTTCCCCTACTTCTGAGCAATAGATGTTCTTACCATCCCCAATCCCAAGCCATATGCTGTCTGAAGAATCTCATACATTTAATTCTGGCCAGCCTCCTAATGTTTGAAGGAGATTTTTACCTCAGCCTAAGTATCACTGCCATTTCAGATTACTAGGACAGTTTTTTTGTCAAATTCTCTCTCCAGAAATTCTCTTAAAATTCCAAGATTGCTCTCACCTTTTTCATACTAGAACACTGATGACTAGATAATTATTCAATGAACAATAAGTACAAGACCTCTTATACTCCAAAAATTATAACAACAGTTCTCTGGAAGATTAAGTGAATGGGCATGTAATGCTTTCTGCGGGGAATCCACTTCCTTCAAGTACTACACTCATCACTGTAGTACATGCACCTTCCAACAACTTAAGTCTATGACTTGTGGTTCATTCTCTCAGCCTCTCACTGTATCATGAATGTTGTATTTACTGGAGTCTTTTGTTTTGATGAGGCTTCTTCATTATTTTTTGTTGTTTAGTTTTCTGTAAATTATACCTTGCTTTATGTTTATAGCAGAGAACGAAAAAAAATATGCTTTGTATTTTGAGCTGAAAATGGACCTAGGACACAGTTTTGCCATATCCAGCACATGTATTGTCAGATTGCTCAAAATCATATATGCCTCACTGAAACAACTGCCAAGTTTAAACCTAAACACAGTGAAATAATTATTTGACTACGGATAGTAAGTGTAGATGTCTTCAAATAGCAAATGACTGTCAAAGCAACAAAGATGATATTCCTTTGGTAGAGCAAGTAAAAATGGGTTTTAAGTTTCAGCTTTGTTATTTCTTGCTTTGTGGTTTTAAGACAAGTCATTGATGTTATTTGTACATGAATTTGTGTGGTCTGATCCAAAAAAAGTTTAAAGTTGTGCATCTGTTCTTTCCTCCGAAAGAAATCTTTAAAACATGTTCATCAAATGGCAGGAAGAACACCTAATTTCCTTACATGTTCATATCATAGTCCCTTTCTTTCTCTCTAGAGGAACCTTTTATTCCCCAGCAAAATCTATCAGATAACATCAGTATTACCATCAACACCATCACTGAAAAGTTCCTTGCAGCACACCAACTGTTAGTTAACCCTAGAACTGTCATAAATGATTAGTTTGAACAGAACTGTGCAACTGCTAACTTAGAATGAATATTGGGAAGAACAAAACATTCCCAACCAGTACCCATTAGGAAGTCTGCCTCTTATTACAGTAAAAAGGGCCAATTTTTGTGTAGGAAAGAGTAAGATAGGCTCAGTGAAAATAAGAGACAACATGACTTTTCACCCCATCATTTAAAAAGATCTTAATAGAAATCACTTTTGAAAGTTTAGGGGAAAATATGCTAGAAGTAGATTCCTGGCCTGGACTCCTTTATGAGCATGCACACTTTGACTAGAGGTATGAAGGTTCCAGAACATCTGAACTTTCCACCTTAATGATGTCATTGACCTACTTACACTCATGGCCATGTGCAATGAGTAAAGATCCACATGTGGTAATGTGCTTTCAGATAACTTGAGTAACATGTACAACACCAAGGTGTTCAGTGCAGAGGTAGTAAAAAGCATATGCATGATGCTGTGATTGGTGGATGTGGTAGAGGAGAATGATTGACAGGTGATGTGATGCGAGTGATATATATGTGACAGAGAGAATGTTGAGAGGTACCCCCCCTTTGGCTTTGTGGTATATTTGGGGATGCATGTGAAGTAGTGCTAGGTGGTGGAGAGTGAGTGGTTACAAGACCACTCTTGGGTTTGAGGTCCGTACTTACCTGGAGTTGAAGTCTGCTCATCTCAACTCTCAATTGCTAAAGTATCACCCTCCTTATACATGACAGCTGGGTACCCTGAGAGGGGAAAGGTGCTGAAGAGTCTAAAGCTGGTGTCTTCTAGGTATCACTGTTCCACATGTTTGATGCTGCACTATGCTGACATCTAGCAGGTTAATAGGAGTGTTATGTTTTTACCATAGATAAGAACTAGTGTTTGTATACAAATTGTGTTAGAGCCTTGTTATGTTATGTCTTTGTTGTTACGGTTATGATTTTCAATACACATTTGCTTAACCTTAATTGGTCTCCACTCGGTTTATGAGGTTGAATGGGGCTGGGCTGTAGGTTAGTGTCTAACTTCGAACCCTAAAATTCACCAACCACAGAAACATTTACAAAAGGCCCCAAACTCTGAGGAAGGATTAACGACCCTTTCACCCTGTTAGCATAGACATATAATCTTGGTGTCCGGGTGATTGGCCCACCTTTCAATAGGGCAGTGTAGGGGAGAAAGCGTGGGAGGTTGGACCTGGCTAAGGACCTTCCTTGTTGACAGCTCAAGAGAGGAACAGGGCTCAACGGAGCACATATATACCATAATCACAGAGGTGGGTGGAGACAGGGATAAAATGGCACCTTGGCTCAACAGAACTCCCACCAACAGAGCATCAGCTGTCAGCAGACTGGAGAACATGATGCATTGCATATTGATCCAACAAAGTTTATTCCTATTATTACGCAACTTGGAATTAGAATCTCCCTCCCAGGCTCTGCTCCTTAAATAGTGATATCCCCAGGTCTGATTTGTAGGGCAGAGTGAGAACATGTTAGTGCATTTGTTCCATGCATGAGGCTGGAGTGACCAGTGGACCTTGTACCTTTTCCTGGAGATTAACAAGGCAACAACATCTCAATGATGAACAGTTTAAGTTTCCTATCTAATCTGAAAAGCACAGCCTGCAAGTCATGAATCAGCACAAATTTAACCATTCCCTGATTTCACTTTATTAACAAATGAACAAGCTAGTTTTTTGTTATGGTGTATTTTCTTTCCTTGCTTGACCTATTAAGTACACATGCTGGACCATGGTGCAATAGCCAGAAACAGCAGTAATGCACTTTGATGAAAGGGAGTTGATTAACCATAGTTAATCAAATTCTCATTCTGAAAAAGATTAAAAGCAAGTGTGGAACTCTTTCACGAAGGGGCAGAGGAAGAAGGCAGTATACTGCCAGAAGCTGCTTAACTTGCCATTTACTCATTGCTTCCATTAATTTTAATAACCTGGACTACAAGCATACCACCTCTTCCAGTCCTTACTACTTCAAAACTGGGAGAAAATAGACATTTTATAAAGAGAGGCTAGTCAAATTTGACCATAACCACTATGCAAACTAGTTGTTTCTTCAGTATTGGATATGACCAGATAAAAAGTTTTTTCTTCATTGTTGTCAAAATGGACAGCACAGTAATAAGATATCAGGGAAAAGCAATGGATAAACAAGTCTTTAAAAACAAGCACAAAAATAAGAAGCCAGACTTTTAATGCAAAGTCTATTAATGGAAACCTGTTAAAGCCCATAAAAATTCAGAGCCATAAGATGCTTTTCCAAGGAAGGATGACTTCCAAAAAAAACCCCCCAAAAGGTGAATGAGTGAAAAAATAGTGAACATAGACTGTGCCAAAATACTTTTTTCAAATAAAGATTTTTGGCAAGACTGGGTTAGATTCATTTGATCAAATTTACCTTCCTCTCTTTTCAGATTCTGTTTCAAACAGCATTCTCTTTCATTCACATGTGCCCAGACTCTCATTAAATATCCAAATGAAAGGCCAAAGAAGAGAGGGGCTTATAATGAATGAATTGGTTACTATATTATGCATTAATGAACATGAATGTGTTTAATTGAAGAGACTGAATGTCCCAGATTCATTAGAGTCATAGAATGCAATGATGATCCGGCATCCCAGGAAATGAGAAATATTCCTGTTTTTCATTCTGTCAATAAAAATAACTCATTTTTAAATGATTAAAAATAGCATTTGTTATACTACATTCCTGGTTGTTTCTCTGTTTACCAGGAACAAAGAGATGAAGCATTCAGTGTGATGAATATTGGGAGCAATGACAAAGTTGAAGGAGCACAGACAATCTCAGAGGCATTCTTTTGCTCAGAATGACACTTGGTTGGCATTTACCATAAGTTGTTAAATACACCACTGATGTACCTTATTTCCCACATTAAAAATGTACTTTTTGGTATAAATATTATACCATGAGGTGCAGGGCAACCTGGTCTGGCTTCACCTCTTGGAGCGTGGGGTCCCACTAATCATATGTGATAATCTGAGAGGGGCAACAGAGGGATTCTGGATGAACTGTTTGGGGCCCAATTCAGTGATGTTTTCCAGGCATTTAAGACTAGTGAAGAAACAGGAATTATTGGAAATGGGAAAGAAAGGCACAGATCAGCTGTGGAAGTAAAGAGGAAATCAAAATATTTGCAATGTAGTGGCTCATGATTACTTGAAAAGAGTTGGTGCTGAGGAGGACTGTGCGCAACGGGCACTACCATATATCTTATTCAGATGGGCTGCACTAACTTATTGTTGTAGTAAGATCTCATCATATGTTTGCCCAATATGGGCTATGTATTTTGTAGTCATGCTCAGCATTGTCTGCATTTAATCAACTTCAAAGTTGGTTTCCATCACTGAGCACATACTCCTTCTGGCAGCAGTTTAATGGTAGATAATATACTTAATGTGGTTTCTTTGTATACAGGTATAAGATGAGGGGCTCCTCCCTCCCTCCTCCACCCCCACCCACCACATGCTGATTGGGGGAGGAGGGGCTACATTTTACATTCAAGTAAGTAGAGTAACAGTCTTCAAATACCTGAAGGGCAATTATGGGGTGGGGGAGGGGGTGCTTTTCTCCACGACCATAGAGGAGAGGACAGGGAGCAATGGCCTCAAGCTTCAGCATTGGAAATTTAGGTTGAAGATTAAGAGGAACTGTTTGACTCTGAGGATGGTCAAGCATAGGAACAGGCTTCCTAACAGAACGGGAATCTCCATCCTTGGAATTTTTCAAAAACAGGTGAGATAGATATTTGGCTAGGATGGCTTAGTCAGGGGTGGTCCTGCCTTGAGCTGGGATTAGATGATCTCATGAGGTGTTTTCAGCCCTACTTTTCCAGATCCTATCATCCATTTAGCCATTATTCCACCAGTGTAACTCCAATAAAGTCAGTGTACCTTCACTAGTAAGAAAACTGGTGTAACTGATTGGAGAATCAAACCCTTGATCTGTAAAAAGTTTTACGAGGAGGCAGTCATTTTAACTGTGTTTCTCTCTCTCTCTTTGTGAAGGAACAAAGTGGGGGAAAAGGGATGAAAGGGCCCTTATTTGGAGCCAACATAGTAGTGTTCCTTTGCAGACATGGTGGCTTACTGAGAAGGAGTATTCTTTGCATATCTAAAATTCAACTCTGACATTAGGAATAACATAAAATATCATATACCTACATAATTATTGTACCCTTTAATAATTACTCAATTCAAGGCAGTTTATATATTCTACTCACCTTTTGGTACCAGAATTTATTTGTTTTGAGCTTTCTGGAGTTTGCAGGATTCATACTGAACAGTTAAATAAATTAACT
Source organism: Alligator sinensis (assembly GCF_000455745.1). NCBI lineage: Eukaryota > Metazoa > Chordata > Crocodylia > Alligatoridae > Alligator > Alligator sinensis. Next base: position 154,085 of record NW_005843370.1, on the reverse strand, counting down.
ATGACAACTTCTGTTTATTTTGCATACGGGCATGTAACTGTAAAAAAAAAATGATTGCAAACCAATGGAGAAAGATTCTTTAGGCCTCAAGAGAATCTGGAGTTGTCTGTATCACATTACCATGTGAAGGTGGCAAAATTATGCCTTATAACAGTCTATTTAATGCACGCTAGATCTTTCGGTCATTAAAAATAATCATGAGCCAGTGTCTGTTACTTAAGAATAGGGCTTGGATTTTCAAAGGATCCTGGGGAAATTAAAAACCATACTCCCATGAAAGTCACATAGATTTGGAAATGTATCTCCACTTAATTCCTTTCAGAATCCCCACCTAGGCTACACTGACTCACATCTACCATGCTATGTTGAATGTTTAAAAATAGCTGCCTTCAAAGGAAAGGCCCTTTAATAAGACATAGGCCATAGTGATTTTAACAATTATATTAAAAAACCCAACAAGTTAAAGCAGATGTATAAAATAAAGTAACCCAAAATATGAAAGGTAGAGGACTGCGCTGAATGCATATTATAATTATTCCATTGTCACCAGCTGGTTAGGATTTTAGCATGCATGGTAACAAGCTTAATTCAATATTATTTTCTCTGTAATTTCTGTAATTTTAATATTAATGCAAGTAGGCTAATTTGAAATCAAAAGGTAAGTGTTAAGACAATGCGCAACCTCTTAGCTGTACAAACATACCATAATGAAAAGTTTGACAGGAAATAAGGAGAATGTTAACTACATAGTGTGATCCATATATTAAGGTCAAAATTCAAACAGTGCTGTACCTGTATAAAGCATGAGCATATATCATTAAAATCATGCTTTCCTCATGAAATGCTGAAGGCCAATTCTTCCTTTCACCCTAATTTCCAGAGGCAGGCCAACTATAGTTCATGAATGAAAATCTAAACTACTTCTGCAAAGTCCTTTCCCACACTGAAATTGAACTGAAGGGAAAACACACACACCCCTCAAATCACACCCTGAACAACATAAGCAAAATGGTGCCCTTGAGTTATTTATGTGTATAATCAGTTACATGCACAAAACAAGCTTTTCATCAGGTCAAAACTGTCAAAGCACACTGAATCTGCCTGTGTAGAGTAAGGGGAGGAACAGCAACATGATAAAGGGTTCCTGGTAAACGAGAAGACTTTTCAATATTCTGACAAGTGACAAAGCATCTATAGCTTGGAGCAAAAGCATGATTACCACTTGCTGCCATGCCACGCCACGTACTCTAACTTTCTGAGAGCATTTCAGATATGCACTTATTGAGGTCTCTGGTTCCTATGCAGAGCAGATGTGCAAAAAAATTGCAATATGTAAAATAATATGTACATAAAGAAATGATTGGGTGGTTTCACAGGAAGAACAAACAGAACCATATATGGCAACATACAACAATTACTGTTATTAAAACATGAGAGATGTGTTGGAAGCCAAATTTTTGGCACATTTGTGAGTTTTAACCCAATCATTTCATACACAAAAATCCCTCTGAACAAATTTTGGAGTTGCTTCCAGCCTGAGCTAAGTGTTGTAGGAACACTGGGTCCAGCTTAATTTGGATTGGTACTATTGGAACTATCAGTGCACCCTTTGCACTGATAGTTCAAAACAACAATGCCACTCAAGCAGTGATAGCCCTCCAACTGCCTTCCTACAAGGTTGCTGCCTTACTGAAGGAAATACAAGTGTAGAAAACAGTAATGCACAGAAATGCAGGTGTGTGGAATGCTAAGCCAATCCAGGCAGTCACACTGGATGCCACCACCCACAGATGTTCAGATCAGTTGCAAGATCACTGGAAGTCACAGCAGAGAGGCAGTGACCCTTTCTTGCCTATAGTAGTCCACACTAAATCAGTGCTCCAACATGGCACTTGACATCATGAAAATTCAAAAATTTGCTCCTACCTCTAGATAACTCATGGAGGGCAATGTAGAAGTCCTAGTTTGATACAGATATAAGCCAGTATGTGACCAGTGGTGCTGGATGAGCAGGATGGAAACAACAGTGAAGAGGATTCAAGAAACCTTATCCTCTGTTTAAGTCTTCATACAGCAACAGTTATGTCAAGACTGCTCTTTTCCAGTGCCATGTAAGATAATAATGTATCACTAGATCCTTTCTTCTTCTTCTTCTCTTTTTTTTGGGGGGGCGGGGGTAGGGAGGGGGTTGGAGGGGAAGGAGAAGGCAATGTTTTGGGGACCAGCGTAGCACCAAATCTACCATATCTAAAAAGGCATGGCAGTGTGCAGTGAGCTCTCTGAGGCAAATCTCTTGACTGGTATGGCTCTGTGCTTTGCCTCTGAGGCAGGCACAATTTATCCTCTATCTTTAATATACCTGGTAACATGCAGGCTGCTTTCCTTTAGACTATTCAATAAGAGACTCATAAATTTGCAAGGTCACTAGAAAATATCACACTACATTGTTAAACATTTACGAATGAGGAGACGGAACAAGGGGAGAGGTTTAATGTTAGAATTTATTATGGAAGACACATTACTGATGCCAGGGTATGGACACACACTGATATTTAAGCTCAGAGATGTTTAAATTTTAGCCAATATACTGAGAGCTAAAAATCATGCAAATCATCACAGCCTGCCCAACATGCTCTGTTTTGCAGATCTTGCACACTGATATCCTCCCAGGTTTATAGCATTATTTATTTATTTATTTTAATTTAAAATTGCTATAAATGAACAAATTGTCAGCTAGATTCTGCCCCTCCCAACCCCTGCTCCAAACTTGGAGAATTGCTTAGCAGTAGCTTTACTACACCGAATTACCCAATTATCTTCCAAATTATAAAAGGCAAATCTTTACCACCAACTGTTCCTAGAACTGCCAGGATGTGCAGTGTTGCAAAACTGTAGCAAAAATGTAAACAAAAGAGCCCTACTGAACAGGGAGACAGGCTGTCCACATATGCCAATCCCAGCGGCTTCAATCAAAGGAGAGATTGCTTCACAAATAAACTAAGCCAGTGCAACTAATAAACTCCTGCTCTAATTACTGGCTGCAGATGTATCAACTGAAGCAAATGAGACGCAGGCAGCCATTAATTATCTAATGAGGCCAGCAGTGTTTCTGATGAGGTGGGGCTGATTAAATATTAAACAGTAACATATGGAGAGTGCCAGGAAAAAAAAGACTAGAATCTGACTATATATATAGATGTATTTTACAAATGATAAAATACATCATCACAAAACACCCCCTACCCCTCAACTAAGACACAAGAAGTCTCACTCTGAAAAAGGTAATTAGGACAGAAATGGAAGCACACAGCTCAGAGCAAGTCTAGTAAGATCTGACTTCTGAAGGCATAACAGAGATGAAAAGGTTTCACATTAAAGAGATGCCAAAAATATTTAGGTGTTGCAATAGTTGTCTCGTTGTTTCACCCTTCCTGAGTAATTAAGGCATACAATAGTTTTTGTTCTTTTCTCCATGCCCTCTCATCCCCCCACCACATCCTTTTCACTTGAAAATGAACTCTTAGGGCTGATGCAGACATAGAAGACTATTTAAACACACAGCAAATCCCTATTACTGGGAACCATGACATAACATTCTTCAGATACTGCTATACAGGAGAAGGGGGAAAAGCCATGGTTGAAATGGTCCAAAGACCGACTAGATACAGCAGATTCCCAATAGAGCAAAGGGACCACAGCTCAGTCCAATGATGTTAAAGTCCAGTGAAGAAAATTAATCCTATCAGAAACAAAGGGATCTAGCGAGCTGTTTTCATGCTTTCTGATTTTTCTTCTCATATTTGTTCCCGGGGCAAATCCAAAATTAATCCTTTAATGAGGATTAATGGTAATACATAGTGTGCAGGTCCAGTACTCACCATCTACTTAAAAAAAATTTAGATTGTTTCCTATAGGCATTATTAGACAGTCTTCTAATTTATCAATAGACTTTAGAAATAATTTATTTAATAGTCTTACTGAGGGAGGTGTCATTGGGTGGAGATAATACACACATCTATGCTAAATGTTTTCTTACCATATCATGTGAACAAGCTTAACTGCTGCATGGTGGGTAATCTTGAGTGATTCAAAGTTAGTTTTGGATTATGGAAGCCTTCTGAATGAACAGCAGGAGAACAAGGTATCGTCCTTGGGCTCCCATTATAGTCTGTTTTTAAAACAGAGTTGCTTCACAGAAGCCAGTTTTTGGTGTGGGGTTGAAACTCCAAGAACAATGGATTATACTTCATGAGGTTTAACCATTTCATTTCAAGATAAACATGAGTGTAAATAATCAAATTATACTTGGGATCATGCCCAAATAATTTCTCCTCTGATGGGAAGCCACCCCTTCGATTTTGAATTAACAATATTCTAATCAGCAAACATTAATCTAACTTTTAAATACCAGTTATATCAAATATAAGAACAACCCAACTGTTTTCACATCAGGTTTTTCACACTAATAGAAGTTATGCAAAGAATTATTACTGAATTTCTACAAAGGGATTAAACATTTGAAATACAAGTTGCTCCTGTAACTGGCTCCCCTAAATATGAAAGAATGGTCCTCCCCATATGCCATTTTATTTTATTTTTTTTATAATACTCTTCTTTATTATAATCTCCTTAATATCCATCTGCTACCCTTTAGGCTAAAGCTTCTTAAATTCAAATATAGGGCTATTTTTATCACAGAAGAATATGTAAAGCAATAGAAAACATTTTAATGGATTTTTGTGCCTGTGGCCCTTTTTAGCTGAATTTCCATAATGAAATCCAGTTACAGACATTGGTGCTGCTACAGTTGGCTGTTCACACAAATAAGGAATGAACATTTTTGTCTTGTAAGCCAGCCCAGTAAAACAGTGTGTGAAATAGGTACCTACAGAAACCATAGGCTTTTTTTTCCATATTGTTGTTACTTTGTTGCAGTGTATTTTAACTTGAATAGGTCATAAAATCAACAAAAAAAAGCTTAACTATAAATTTAGGTAATCCATATGGAGACTAGTATAGTTAACTTAGGTTTACAGGCATTGACTAAAACAAAAGTGAGGATATTTCTTTCTATTTTTAATAGGGAACAACAAAAAACCTGAAAAGAGAGAGATATGCAAGAACTCCAAGAAAACAAGTCCCCAGATTGTAAAGGTGAAGTAGGCATGATTTGTACCAAAGAAAAAAAAAATCTTTTTTATGTTAATTTTTCTAACAATATTTGCAGGATCCTAGTTCTTAATTGAGATGTTTTATTTTATGCTAGAAGGCAGGGCAGACTGGCACTGGTCCAATGCAGTGTAGATTTCCACTGTGGTGGCCATTTTTTAAGCATTTGAAGTCATGTGGAAACTTGTTCACAGTCTAACTAACATTAGCTAGCAGATCACATGCTTTCAACCAGTGGAACTGTGATTTGGGCAGTTGAAACATAACAGTTGTACTTACTCTTAGGCTGCCTAAGAGACATTACACATAAACTGGCTTAAGTGATCAGAAACTGATTTAAAACTATAAGAGAACAGATGCCCAGTGTACGTAAACCAGTTTGAAAATGACTGAAACTGGCTTGAGATAAACCTGGTTGAATGTAGTATCAGACTTAACTGATTTGGCTCAAACTGGTTTATGCAATGTCTGTCCCAGACCCCTTGCTGGTTTAAATTATATCAGACTCCCCCAGCATCCCAGCATGCTCTCTGGGCTGTGCAGGGCTTTCTGCTCTATAGCAGAGCTGGCCCTTCCCCTCTGTTCCCTGGCCAGAGCTCCAGCAGGTAGATTGCAGGCATCTGCCTCCTCCCCTCTCCCCTCCCCTATCCCCTCTGCCTTACAGATACCTCAACATTAGCTAGCAGACCACATGCTGGCTACAGTCCCTGTTGTGGCAGTACACAGGGTGAATCAACAGGTAGCTGGTAATGTCCCTTTGTTTTCTTAATGGGATGATAAACACTGAGTTTGGGGTGATAAACACTATTAGTTCCCTGCTGGGCTGCTGGGGGTGGGGGTTGGCATGACCCCTCCCTAATGAAAGCATCCTGCCAGGGCCTGGCCACCCTCAACTCAGCAAGGGAAGGAAGGGCTGCTCTAGTTCCCCCACTTTCTCACCTGAGCCACTGCAGGCATATGCCTGCATTTCCTCAGTCCAGAGTGAATGTTTGTTCAGTTGGAAAGCAGTTCAACCTAGGCAGGTTAGATTAACCTGCAAAGATTGAATCCATTCAGACTTGTGAATGTGTGACCCTAGTCTATATGTGCTCAGAGGTGCGGGGGGGGGGGGGGGGGGGGGGGGGGGAGCAGGGGAGTGTAGCATTTTAATTAGAGCCATTACCAGGCAGGAAACTCCTTGCCATTATGTGTATTAAGCCACTGCCCTACCCTGCCCTGCATTTTCACCCAAGTTCCAGCTAACTGTATCTCTCTACTTATTTTACAATAGTTAGAGAGGGGTGGGGGAAGATTTTATTGTCCCACAAACATTTTTGAGATTTAATAATGTTTCCTATCCCCCTTGAAGGCAAAACTAAGATCTCTGGGAGTGAAAAAACAGAGAAGATAAGCTCACTCCTCTCTCCCAGCAGGAGCCAACAGACTAGTAGTTAGGTCACTGTCCTGGGGTAATTGGACACGAAGGTTCTTTCTGATTCAAATCAACCATTTGAACACTTCTATTGCTCACACCTAAACACTGGCCAACTATTACAGTGGGTAAGGTACCTTTCCTATTTGACCAGATACCCCATCCTTGTAGAAAATGGCACATCCATTTGTGACAGGTTCTAATTCCATTCAATGAATCAAACTTCTCCTACACACACACGCATGCACATCTGCAGGGTCACTATTAGCCAAAAATTAGTCCATTAATGGCCCACGGAAGAAGATTAAAACTTATCTCTCAGACCTCACTTCATTTTTTTACACCAATGTAATGCCATTGATTTCTGCAGGAACTGTCAGTGCACAGCACTTTGTTGAAAGTAGGATCAGGTCTTAAGCTGGGCACTACAATATGGAAGCCTGAGCTAGTTATGGCAAGCTGTAACTTTTGAAAGTCATCTTTAAAAATGGGATTTGTACACTTTTAAAAGTTTTACCCTTAGTAATTACCCATGCAAGCCTCCCTGCTGTCTTTACCATTGTAGCCTTGAAGACTGTACGCACGCAAAGATGACTTTGCACATTTTTATAAGCATCATTCCAAAGAACTGACTAATTTGTGGGAAAGCAGCTTTTGGGCTAGCCCACAAGAACATGGGCTGATTTAGCTCCTCTGGTGGAACTGGCACCAATATTCTAGATAGATGCTGAAACTGAATGCAAGTAATATGACTGTTTCTAGCCCCTAATGTAAGCATTGGGACGGAGGGTCTGAAGCTACTCTTCATATATGGTCAAATATAATATTTCACCAAAAGTGACACTAGGAATAATATTCTGTAGAACGTGAATAAAACAATCCATTTTCATTCAGTTTTCATGGTTCTATCATGGTTCTCACATTGAAAAGTTCATTTTTAAAAAGTTAATTTTCATGTCCTTATCTGAACTTATTTTTCTTTTGTTTCTTTCATGGCCTTTAAGCTTTCCTGTATTCCTCAGTGGAAGAAAAAATGTAATGTGCTCTTGGAGAGACTCAGCTCCTGCAGGATCCTAAATTGGCTCATTTAATCTGCATGGGTACTTGAATCCTCACTTAAAACATTCGTTAATTAAGCCACATTAAAACACACACAAAAAAAAGCTATGTTGAGATAAATTTTAGGGTCTGATTTAAAATCACAGTGCAAAAATATTGAGAGAACCAAGGCTGAAACTCAGGAATCACATCATGAATTCAGAATATTATGACATTATATTACTGTTACTTAGGTTTTGGAAGTGAGTAAAACTATGAGCTTACAATAGTTGGACACAACTGTATAAAATGGGGGAACACTGCAAAAAGTAAAAAAAAAAAAAGGAGTTTAAATAGAAACCAAAACTTGGGTGTACTAAAAACATGTTCTACAGACAGTTGTATAAGCCTATATCCCATGAATACTGCTACAACCTAGTTGATAAAGGGTGTGTCCATATGAGACATTTGCTGGGTAGTAGACTAATTAGCTGTGCAGTAAATGTTGTTATAAACAAGTAAATACAAGTTACTATCCCCCTGTGGAGTAAAAAACTCCACAGCAGCACACATGTAGATGTTGATGTAGCTGGGTGAGGCAAAGGGGTGCTTCAGCGCAGAGGCTTCCTGCTGGCTAGCCCTGCACTGAAGCACCCCCATACCCCAACCAGCCCCTCCACAGCATGTTGAGTCCGGAGGAGCAGCCCCAGACTGGTAGGCTGACTCCTTGATTTGCCTTCCAGCTGGGGCTGCTCCAGCCCAGCTCAACATGCTGCAATCCGAGGCACATGTGTAAACATGCTCCCGGGAGCAATAAAATGGTGCGATTTGTGATCCAGTTTGGGTGAGCCAGTCAATGAATACAAACAAGACTTTGTGATGTCAGTGACCAAGTCCAAACAAGCAGTAAACAGCCAAAGTGAACAATCATGAAGAAATCATAGACTGAAATATTCAGACAGTCAATTCAAATTAAAGAACAAACTTAAGTTAATAAATAAAAGTCAATTGGCAGATAAACAAAAGAATATGCAAGAGGGATAGATTTATCAAAAATTTAGTTAACTGCCTTGCAAAGGTCCAAAACTGAGTCAACTGGCATCAGACCAAATTCTGCTCTCAGAACCACAGCACAAGTTCTGTTTTCAAATCTGACTTTTGATAACTAATTTTCATTCTTCCATGATGTTCTAAGACTCAATATTAGCAATATTTTTATACTGGGGGGAAGGGGAAGAAGTTGTTTGGTAGGTTTGTTTGCATTATTTTGGTAGGGAATAAAATCATGGGAAGCTAGGAAGATCTGATAGTACAAAAAGTACTTTTGAAATCCTGTTACCACAACTTTATAGCCAACTGTAAATTAGACCTTGGTTTAATATGAAAGAAAATGACTTTGTAGGTAGGTAAAAAGTCTCCTCCCACAATTTACTATGTGAGCATTTCACAAACATTATGCAGTTCACATCTCACTTCCAAGTATAGAGCCATTATTACCACATACTACAGAGAGAAGCTGAGATTAATAGAAATTAAAAGCTCTTGACCAGAAGTTTGTGGTAGATCAGGGCATCAGACTCCAGTCTTACAAGTTCCACATGTTAAACACAAACCCATCCTTTCTGTCTTGTTATCAGACAAATGCAGGTGTAACAATTTTAATACAACATTATTTACAAACTTTAAAACATAATCTATTTTGCAAGTAAGTTTGCAGTACTTTTATGCTACTTTTCAATTTGAGAAGTGCTCATACATTTTGTTTATGCAAATGTAAAAGGAAAAGTTACATCTTCTACAGAAAAAATACAGGCTGGGTCAGATTCAATGGGAAGATTTTTAAAATATGCCTAAGAGATTTAAAAACACAAGTTCCCCTATAAGTCAATTAGCTGTATATGAAAATCTCCTCCTACATTAATTTATATTCCTTGAACCTACAGGGCATTTTTCATTTTGAAGTATTTTGTAAACATCAAGATAAACATTAAGGTGCACATCTCACTTTCAGTCACACAAGGCAGGGTTCAGAATATTCACAGGCTCAGAGAGTTTTGATACCTTGCTAAAAATTATGCGAAGTCAGAGGAAGAATTGAGAATAATTTGCAGCTTTGGTTCTCATTCACTTCTCTGACTATTAGAACTATATATGTTCCTGCTTATATTTTCCCAAAAATAGGGATGAGAATGCCAAGCTTAAATACCTTTATGACACATCATTTTAATTTACTGGTTTTAATTTACTACCTTCTTCTTAACATTATTATCCAGCAGCCTCAAAGAATCTAAACTGAGATTTAGAAAAAATATTTTTTATTTAGAGCTAAAAAGGAACAATTTCAAGATTAAGACCCCTAGCAGTCAGTAAAATATCTCTTCAAAGAAATAATCATCTAGATTTATAATCAAGCACAGAAATACTTTGTCTAGTACCAGTCAAAGTGTACCCAAATCCCACATGTAAAAAACAAAGTTACTGAAGTGTTAATGGTACTGTCTTGTATTCCCCTGACTTGCTGTTTGATTGGCTCTGAGCAAGTAATTAGAAGCAAATTAAAATAGATTTTTTTCTGCTTATTTTTCCTTTAACATTACATTGCATAACATGTCGAAAGCTTTTTAGTGTAATGCAGTAGCCAAGATAATAGATTAAAGAAAATGAGCCTACAACTGCATTTGAAGTACCATTTTTTAATCTTGCTACACACACAGAAATAGGATGGATGTTTCTTGGTACTTATGCATCATCAATATAACTGGCTAGCTAGGTTTGCTGGACAGCATTACAGTAGACTACTACTAATTATTTTTCCTATAAAATATATATTATATAGCTACTTCTGAATCCTACTACCCTATTTTCTCACATACTTAACACCCCCAAATATAATATACAATTTTTTTGAAAGGCAAATGAAGAAAAAAGGTTTTTCCAAAGTTATGACTGCATAGAGCAAGGACAGAACATAAGGATCTTATTACATGTTAATTTTAGGAGACTGTGCTCTTAACCCTGGATTTTCTACACATTAATAAAATATGTGAAACTATCTTTAAGTATTCTTTAGGCTGCTTAAAGTTACACCACACCAGCCTAAGTTTATCTCCAATCCGTGTTACCCAGCTTGTCTTACACTAATATGCAGCCACGTACGGGTGAACACCCTGACTAGCACAGATTGGGCCCTCTGCCCCCACCCCTCTTGGCACGTTCCCTGGCATGCCAAAACCCTGCTCACTGCCCTCCCCTCCAACTCCATCTTTACTTCTGGCTGTCCACGTTGTCTGTGCCAGGGTAGCAGGCAGGGTTGATTTTCCTGCCCAGACAGTACTGCTCTTTGGGCCAGGCTCAGCCCAAAGAAGAGCAGCAACATGGCAGTGATGAAGGCAGGGGTCAGGCAGCAGCTTAACCCTTCACTGTCTGTTCTTCTGGTATAGATAGCCCAGACAGCCACAGGTAAGGGAGTGCGGAGGTGCAAGGGGAGTTCTGGGGGCAGGGAGAACTCCATGAAACCAAGGGTTTGGGGGTGAGGGGAGAAGCCTGGAATGGGTAGGGCGGGGGGGGGGTGATTTTTACCTTTCTGACCTGAACATGTGACTGGTCTAGGATTGCCAACCCTCCCAGATTGGCTGGAAGTCTACTGGAATTGGCATTGATTTCCCAGTGTCTACTGAAAGCAATCCAGGAGATTGATATTGTGAATTGATTGAACAGTACAATTAATGACTAGAGGTGCACTAATACATTAGTCCCATATCGGATCGGCACCAATATAAGGAAAATTAACAGTACTGTCAATCAGCTTTTTCTGGCCCATAATGTCATTGATAAATATGCCATGCATGCATGCAGCTGCAGAGCATCATGCAGGCAGCGAGAAGTGCTGCCCAGCAGCATGGAAAGCAGCTGGGTCTGGCTGATAAATCTGTTATGGGGGAAGGGGTTGTGGGGCGGAGATTGAGGCCCCAGCGGTGAGAAAGGAAGTGGGGGTGGGGCTGTGGTTGCACAGCTTTGGAAGCTGTAGGGTACTGATTTCCATGTCAACATAGTGGCTTTGAGGGGGTGTCTTGTGGCTTCAGTCAGCATACTGCACCCCCCAAAATATCTAGTCCTGATACCCAGCTCTGCTGGGGCAGAACACTGCAGAACAATTCAAGGGAAGCCAGGCCTATTCAGGCCCAGGCCTGAATATACAGCAGGGCTCCGCTGCACAATTAAACTGAGATACAACATAGGTAAAACAATAATCAGGGGAGGGAAGCAGGCCTATTTTCACTAAGCCTGGACTAGGCAACAAAAGAAACCCACACCATTCTATGCTGGGCCTGACCTAGGCAATAAAATATGGCTGACTCCTCACCTTGACTGAACCCATGCCACGTCTCACGCTGGCCCAAATCTGCCAGCAAAAATGCCAGACTCTGCCCCGGTTAACATGCTCTGGGGATTAATACCCGCATGATAGTATTCTACTCAAGGCCTTAATGTGGCCCAAATTTACCAGGTGTTTAAACCTGGCCAAAACTGCCACAAAACATACAGCTGGGGTTCAGCCACACAGCTAGGCTGAAACACAAAAAGAAGATGCAACAGCAACAAACTTGCTAGGGCCAGGGTTACCATACGTCTGGGTTGTCCCAGACAGGTCCTCTTTTTTGGCCCCCTGTCCTCCTGTACAGGTGGGTTTTTAAAATGCAAACAAATGTCCAGGCTTTTGCTCTGTCTCTGCTTTTCCTTGGCATTTCCAGCTTGGATGCTTGGGGCTGGGAGCAGCAGGGCAAGGTAATTGGTTGTTGGTGGATCATGTGCTCTATGTGTGGGCCCTATCAGCTGCTCCCAGGTATGAGAAAAAGACACAGAGAGAGAGTGTGTGTGTGCATGCATGAGCTGCATGGGCAGCAGGGCTCCTCACCACAGGTGTCCTCTTTTTTGATGTTAGAAATACAGTAACCCTATCCAGGCCCTCGGATCTGACTCAAATTGTGTCAGGCCTTTAATACAGGCCGTAATCTGCCAGTAAAACTACCAGGCTCCAACCCTGGTCAGCATGCTCCAGGGATTAATACCCCCACAGTATTATTCCACTCAAAGCTTTACACCTGGCTCAAATTTTTCAGGCCTTTAATTCTCGCCCAAACAGCCAGAAAACTGCCAGGCTCCAATCCTGGTCAGTGTGCTCCAGGGATTAATACCCCCAGGGTATTATTCCACTCAAAACCCAGGAAAACAAAAGGGGAAAGAAAAGAGAGGAAATAGGGGTCTCAACCCTCTATCTGAGGCTTTCCCTTCACAAAGCTTCAGCTTACTTCCCCAGTGAAGTGGGGGGTAGAGGGGGACCCCCAATGGGAAGCAGTTTCTCCTATTCCCAAGTCAGTTTTTCAGGTCTCAGCAGCCCCAAGAGAAAGAGGACAGAGTCCCAGTTGAGAGAGTTCTATATAGCCTGGCATGACATCACCCAAGCTTTCCCAATCAGAGCTTTCCCTGAGGCCAGTCTTTTCTCTTAACCAATTCATTAAAAATAAAAGAACACTTCCAAGTTTAGCCAATCAGGCTAGGGGTCTGATTTTCCCTGCTTATGTGGCTGACAATTTCCCCTGCTTATGTCATTCTTTTTATTTACAGTAAGCAGCAGCTTTATCTCTAGACCCTAGGATTAACAAAAGCCACAGGTATCTCCTGCTTCTTTCCAGCTTACCCAAGCAGGAGAGAGAAAACAAGATACTCAAATATAGGAAAAAAATGGATTACAATACACGCTGTACAAATTAGACACAAAAAATCCACATAATGATATTTAAACTAAGACACCTTTGCAGTACAAAATAACTTGAACACTGTGGGTGTTACACATGTATTTTGGTCTCATGTGTCCAGATTTTTGAAGTATGGATCCATTCCACATAAGGACACCAAAGTCAGAAGTGACTTAGGCACATGGGATTCCAAGGCGCAGATCTTTTACAGTCTATGGGCAGGCAGTGCTACAAGGCTTAAGGTTTGGATTCACAAAGGTATTTAAGAATCTCTTTCTCTCTCATTTAGACTCCAGCCTTTCCTTATCTTAATAGGACATAGATAGCTTAACATTTTGAGTGTGGCATAAGGGACATCCCCTGCATATATGATAAGTTTACCACACATTCCAGAGCAGTTTACCTCTTGCACATAATGCTATGCTAGGCAGTTTTCTTCTTAAACCAGAAGCAGTATTGCTGAATCCAAAGTGGTATGGGTTTGTTGACTTGGCATGTGCCAGATCAACACTCGGGATCTCAGTATTATGCTGTTAGACTGGAAGGCATGATACAGAATTATATACACACACACAAACTACACAAACACTCTGTGTATGTGTGTATGAACCCAAACACACAAGCATGCACTTCAATGGCTGTGTGTTAACACTAGGGGGCATTTGGGGTAACTTGGGCTCATGGTTACTTGGGGTCATGGTGCCCTGGGGTTACTTAGGATCACTCGGTGCCCTGAAGTTATTCAGGGTCACCTGATGTTGGGGTGGAAGTGAAGGAAAAAGCTGGGGTTTTGGAGGTGGCAGAGAGGGAGCCGAGATGGCAGAGAAAGAGAAAGAAGGTCAGGGGGACAGAAAGCAGAGATTGGAGCCGGGCCAGGAGGTCAGTAAGACAAAAACCTAACTCAGGGTTCCAAAATAACAGTTTTATTAAACAGGCAACACACTACACACCCCCATGAAGTTATTGGTTCACACACACACACACACACACACACACACACACACACACACACACACACAATGGTAGCAGGAGAGGAAAAGCTTAATGGAGGGATTTGAGGTCCAGGTATATAGAGACAGAGTTCAGGTTCCTTGCTTGGGGGAAACAGGTGGGTAATAGCTACCTATCCCAGGCTGAGAGTTGATCCTAAATGGCCAGTCAGGGTTTTCTCTAGCAAGGTGTTGTCCAGAGGGGGGTCACCAGCAGGGCCTCTGGGTGGATAGGTGGCATGGCATAGTGCTGGTCCAGATGGAAAGGATGTTCCAGATAGGTCACACTCTACCACCCCTTTTATAGAGGTGGGCTACCTGTCTCCTGTGGGAACGACATGTCCAGGCAAGACCAGTCCTTCTCAGGTGCATACATGCATATCCAGGTGTCCTCACTGTCTGGTGGGATACAGTGGTGGGGTTTCTGGTTTCTATAGGGTCTTTGTCTTCCAAATGTTGGGTTCCTGTAGGTTCTTAACCTTTCAAATGCTGGGTTTTGTCTCTGTTCCTGGGTGAGGTCTGAGGTTCCTGGGTAAGTCAATGCAAGGTAATGGTCAGGCCGTTGAGTTGTTTGTTGTGTCGTTACTGATCATTCAGTAGAGGTCTGCTACCATTATGCCTCAAGCACCCTCATTCATTCAGGAACCAATTTGTTCCTTTACATGAGACTGGTTAGACATGAGTCACAGTTACAACATACTATACAATAGGTTATACCTGGGCAGGGAACACTAGATGGAGGCTTGATATACAAAATGGAAACTTGACATTACTTTACAAACAGAGGCCTAAATCATATAAATTCAATATAAAACAGTAAAAATCAATACAAACATAACAGAACACTATTTACATTATAAAAGGGGCTTGTTACTGTAAGGGAGTGTAAGAACTTAACTTACCTATGACTACCTATAACTACTTATAAGGGATAGAGGAGATAGAGAAAGAGTCATAAATGTTTGGGGAAGGGGAAAGAATGTATTTTTAAGTTAAAAAAAAAAAAAAGAAAAGCCTGAGAGTTTTGCTGCATGCTGGCTAATGAGCCTTAGGCAGGTTACTTGGCAGTGCCACTCAGCAAAACAAACTAGACCACCTGAAGCACCAGGTAGACTAGGGGTGGGTAAAATATGACTTGTGGGTCAGATGTGGCCTGTCAGCTGACTAGATATGGCCCACAGCCGCCCCTGTGGCACTCCTCATGGGGACAAGCCCCATCCACTCCCACTGGGACAGCCCATGCCACACTCCTATGCGCACTTGCCAGCCCTGGTCCCAACCAGTGTATGCAGCTTCTAACATGGCTGTTCCCAATGCTTCTCTGCAAGCCTTGCCTCCAGGAGGAGTTTCCTCGCTGAAGCTTCCCCTTCTCTCCTGGAGTGGCACAGCAGAGGCAGGAGTAGGAGGAGGAGCCGTCACGAGGCGAAGGGAGCAGATCAGTGCCCAGGCACCTGCAACTGCACAAGGAACAGCCCTCCCAGAAGCTGCACATGCTCACAGAGGCTCAGGCCAATGGAGTTTTTCTGCTCCCCTTGCTTCCAGCTGCAGCTCCTCCTCCTGCTCCTGCCTCTACTGTGCCACTCTGAGCAGGGGAGAGCCCCATTGTGCAGGGCTCTGCTTACCCCCTGCATGCCCAGAGCAGCACTGCAGGGGCAGAAGCAGGAAGAGCTGCCATTGGAGGTGAGGGAAGCAAAATAGCCCTGCTGGCCTGGGCCCCAGCCAGCACATACAGTTTCCAGCAAGGCTGTTCCTGGTGTGGCTGCAGTTGGCTGGGTGCTGCTCTGCTCCCCGTGCCTCCAGTGGTAGCTTCTCTTACTGCTCCTACCCCTACTATGCCACTTTGGGTGGGCAGGCAGGTGGTGGGGAAGCTTCAGTCAGGCTGCTCCCACTACAAATGTGGGAATCAGAGCAGCACCCAACTGCCCTGGGAACAGCCCCACCAGAAGCTGCATGCCGACCAGGGCTGGGGCTGGGGCCAGGCTGGTAGGCATAAGCTGCTGGGCTGGGGCAGGCATGAACTGCAGTATGCCATGGGTTGCCTACGTGGGGCTCAGCCCCATGCAAAGCACTGCAGGGGCAGCCATGGACTGCACCCCCTGGGCCAGCTCTGCTGTGCGCAGTTCATAATATTCCAGTTCTCCCATTCAAGACTATTTTATTTCAAAATTCAAGCTGACCTTAATGCAGTCTTTACATTCATTCTGACCATTTATGTTTTAAAAAAAAATGTTTATAAAGTTCAAATGAACCAACATTTTTTTCACATTTTTTGGATCACAAATGTTTCTGGAATTTCAATTTCTTGTTCAGGAAGTGGAAAAAAACTTGAAAGTAAAGGTTCTCCACTGCCTAACTCCAAATTAAATTCCTACCATTCCAAAATATATCACTTCTGATAAATATAAATCATCTCACTTTGCAAACAATTTCCCCCTAAAACACATTACCATTAGAGATGTGAATAGTTAAAATATTAACCATGTAACTGGTCAGTTCAGTGATAACTGGTTCTAGCTTACTGGTTATCATTTAGACTGGGGCCTAGCACACTCTGGGAGGGAAGGGGTGGATACAGTAAATCCTATGGTGCCCCACCAGGAATGGGAAGGCAACAGGGCAGGAGGGAAGGGGAGATGAGAGGGGAGGGATTACAATACCTAACAGCTAGGCTAGGTAGAGGGAGGTAGGAGTTGCCTGCTCCTTCCTTCCCAGAACACCAGCGGTTGCAGTAGGCTGGTAAAGCCCCTTGCTGACTGCTGGCTGCCTCTTCCTTCCCTCCTCCCTTCTGCACTGCTGCAACTGGTCCGGGGAAGTTACATGCTGGTGGCTGCAGCACCTTGCTGACTTCTGCCTTCCTAGGGCTTCTTGAGCTGTGCTGCCTGCCTGGTGGAACTGCTTTGGCCCCCGACCCCAACCCCCCATTTGGGGCAGGTGGGTGCAATGCCTACTCCATGGCAGGGTGGGGCAAAGCAGGTGCTGGCCCAGGGCTCCCCACCCCACAACTGACTTTGGCCAGGAACCTAGTGCTGCCACACCTGTCCCCATCCCTGAACCTGACCAAGTAATCATTTAACTGTTGTAATTACCAATTAAAACCTGTTGTAAATACCAATTAAATAATTTTTTATTTAACCTGTTGTACCTAATTAATATGTCTTTTTTTAAATAAAAGGTTTTAGATTTCTTTTTAACTTTATTATTTGTGAGTGTTTCCCATCTAAACATTTAGGCTCAAATCAAGAATCAAATTCAGTAGGACTCTCACCTTGAAAAAAATTGATGAAGAGTAGAATCTGGCTCTTACTATAAATATGCATGGGATATTGTGTGCTTCAAAATGAGTATTAATGTAGTATGTTGCAACTATTACTGAAAGAATGAACATCTGAGAAAACTGAGACAGTACTTCCTGGTTGGAATGAACAATTTAGTTCCTGGAGGTTCAGTATTTCTGTCCATATAAATTTAAAAGTAGACTCATTTAATCTAAGACTGATATTTCTCAAGGGTGTATCACAGCAGTATATGAAAGTGTCTTGCATATGAAAAATATTGAAAGATATTAGATCTTTCTTTCATGGTTACAAACTTAGGCTGGGTTTTTCAAAGAAGAGATTAAGTGAATTAAGTTTCCACGTAGGCATTTTAGGCCTATGGCAACGTTACTTCCATCAAGCAACAGGCAATATCACTCAGTGGAAAATGTCACGTCACGTGACCTACATCGCATTCAAAGGGCAAGCTATCCAGAGGTGGGGAAAGTGTCTTGGGAACTTGTTCTGCCAGTACTCACTAGCAAGGGGAGCCAGAGAACTGCTGATATGGGCTGTCAACTCTCTGCAGCTGTGCTGGGAATGAAAAGTCAGCTGAGCTTCCTCAGGAAAAGGAGCTGTGCCCCCAACTCTTGTACATATCTAGGAAGATCTGTATGAAAGCCAGGGGGGAGCAGAGCTAACCACAGGGCTCAAACTCTCCAGGAACTCTATGAGGTACTTTTGTATATATGCTTGTCTTGTCCATGGGTTTCTGAACAAATTTCCTCCCCCATCTCCATTTTTCAGCAATAAATTTAAGGCTCATTGACCATTTTTATGGCTCATTGACCATTTTTATTGTATGATGATTACTTTGCACATATAGCATATCTATATTTATTGTGCAGCTAATCAGTTAATGCATATTAATCGCACAATAGATGTAATGTGCATCATGGTTAGGGACACAGACTATCTTCACCCCTTATGCCTCCTTAGTAACTTTTGAAAATTCCAGTTTTAGGTTAAGTACACTGTTTCACTGTATGCATCAGCTAAGTCACATTGTGGAAGGAAGTATACCAATGCAGCTTGAAGCATGATGTACAGAGAAGGGTAGACTGCTTCTGGTACCCCTGGTACATCATTTAAAACTAGCACTGGTATCTCTCTGCTCCAAGTCTGTTGTGTAGACTTACCCTAATTTCCCCCCCTTTTTTTTCTGTTTGTTTGTTTGTTTAATGTATTAAAGTGAAAGATAACGAGAAAAAAAAAAAAGAGGCTACAGGTTTGGATTCAACTCCTTCTGAAGGGAGATGCAAAGTGGAGGCTAAATCTAATAGTTTGGTATAAGTAATATTAAATAAGATGTTTGTATAGTTCTTTGTAGATGCAAAGCCCGTTGCACCTCCATGACCCCAGGACTCCCATCAGGACCCCAGCAGACCCCTTATGACCCCTAGCATAGCCGCGAGGTAAGCAAGACCCATGGTGGGAGGGAGTAGCACAACTGCAGGGAAGCTGAGAGGAGCTGAGGAGGGTCATGCCCCCATCCAGATCCTACTTCACCCAGCCCTGCAGTGAGCCACACAACCAGAGCCTCATGAACAGAAAACAGAAACAGACACACTTATAGGCCTGGCATGTGGGTTAGAGTGGGAGTTTGTGCAGGAGGGTGAGCAGAAGGGCCTCGAGACTCTAGGCAGGGAGACTGAAGGGAACGGTTGGCATAATAGTAACCAAACTACTACCAGTGCAATGGTGGGTGGGATGCATCACACCCTGAGGTTCACCCCTGTGGCTGGATCCCTCTCCTCTGGTACTTCTGAGGACTCCACCAAAATGAAACCCCTGGTTCTAGCTTCCACTCAGATGGAGCCCCTGGCTTGTGGCTGTGGGGACTGCCTGGCACAACTCCAAGCACATGGGATCAGGAGCTTTGCAACCCTTCCTTGTGAGGTTTGCTCTGTATTGGAGTCTCTGGAATCCCAGACAGTGGAGCTCCAGACCAAGGTGCAGAGGCTGCATGCCATCAGGGATGGTGAACAGGAGATTGACTTCTACTTCCAGGCCCTTCACCCCAGAAAAGAAGAGGGAAGACCTAGGTCACCTGCCAGCACCAGGGAGACCAAGAGGCACTCCCATACTGTCCAGCCAGGGGACAGGACACAAAAGGTGTCTCCAGCCCCAAGGCTCACTGTAGCAAGGTCACCAAGCCCCCTGGATCTCTGCAACAGGTATGAAACTTTTGCATCACCAGTAGGGCCTGCAGAGCTGCCAGCTACTGTAAGTGAGGAAGAAACATGACCAGCTATCATCCCTAAGATGAAATGCAGAGTGGTTATTGTGGGAGACTCCCTCCTGAGGGGGACAGAGGGGGTGATAGTGTCACTCTGACCCCTTAGCCTGGGAGGCCTGCTGTCTCCTGGGAGCCCTTCTTCTTGGAGAAGAAATTCTTCTCAGCCAGACTGGCTGACCTGCTTGACCGGGCTTTAAACTAAGCTCACCAGGAGATGGGCAGACAACCACCAGAGCAACCTCACCAAGCATCAACCACAAAACCAGCAGGTTAGGATGCTCAAGGGAACCCACTCCTACCCCAGCCCAGGAGCAGAGCTTCTCCTTGAGTACAAGGAAGCCTTGAGCCTCCAACAGCACACTTATTTGCCTGTATACTAATGCTAGGAGGTCAGGGAAAAAAAAAACAAAACAAAACAGGAGGAACTGGTCCTTCTGCTAAACAAAAATGACTATGATCTGATAAGGATCACGGAGATCTGGTGGGACTCCTCCTATGACTGGACTACTGGTATAAATGGTTATACCCTGTACAGGAGAGATCAGGTTGAAAAAAGGGGCGGGGGTGTAGCTTTCTATGTGAAGGAGAGCTACACGTCCCTACAAGCAGAGATTGGTACCCAAGGAGGACAACTTGAGACCCTTTGAGTTAGAATACAAGGGGAATATAGTGAAGAGGATACAATGATAGAAGTCTACTACAGACCTCCAAACCAGGAACAAGTGCTTGACCAAGAATTTGCCAGGGAACTGGCTGAGGCTGCATGCTCTTGGTGCATGGTCATGATGGGAGACTTCAACTATCCAGACATCTCATGGGATGAGCACTCGGCCAAATCTAATTGGTCACAAAGCTTCCTTACATGCGTGGATGAGCTCTCCCTGTCCCAAGAAGTTTATGGGTTGACAACAGGCGAGGCACTGCTGGACCTGGTACTGGCCAAGGGGATGATCTAAGCAGTAAACTAAAAATCAAAGGGAAACTGGGTGATGGTGACCATGAGTTGATCACTTTCACTATCAATCACAAAGCTGGCAAGTCAGCCAGCAATGCAGTAGTCTTCAACTTTAGGAAAGCTGACTTTCATAAGCTCAGGAGGCTTGTTCTTGACCTTATGAAGAGGCCATGATTTCACAGGGAGGGGAGTTCATGATGAGTGGTTGCTCCTTAGGGAAGTGATCCTAGAAACACAAAAAGAGTCCATCCCAACCCATAGAAAAGATAGTACAAGGGCTCAATAACCCCTTTGGCTCAACAGGGAACTCATGGACTTCCTACATCTAAAAAGAGAGGTGTATAAAGGATGGAGGATGAGAAACACCACTAAGGAGGAGTATGCTGCACTGGTCTGCACTTGTAGGGAATGAATTAGAAAAGCCAAGGCTGCAACTGAACTCCATCTGGCTACATGAATCAAAGATAATAAAAAGTTCTTGTTCAGATACATGAGGACAATATTGAACCCCTACTAAACCAGTTGGGGCAGCTGACTACTGACACCCAGGAAAAAGTCAATCTGCTTAATGATTACTTTGCATTAGTTTTTTACCAGCCCAAAGGGATCACCCTGCCCAACATGATGTGGGATAACCAGGATGAAGATAAATATATGCCCACTATTGGCATGGATCTTGTGAGGGAGCATCTTGAGAGGCTGGACCCCCATAAAACAGCTGGTCCGTATAGGTTGCACCCAAGAGTGCTAAAGGCACTGGAAGACATCATAGCACAGCCGCTGGCTAGGATATTCGAAAATGCGAGGCACTCAGGCGAAGTACCTGAAGATTGGAAGAGGGCCAATGTGGTGCCCATCTTCAAGAAAGGGAGGAAAGAAGACCCAGGAAACTACAGGCCAAACAATTTGACCTCAATCCCTTGTAAGATTTTGGAAAAAAAATATCAAAGAAACCATTCCTGACAGACTAACAGAAGCAATATTCTGAGGGATAGCCAGCACAGGTTTGTTGTGGGTAGGTCCAGCTTGACCAATCTCATTTCTTTCTATAACCAGGTAACATATCACCTGAACAAAAGGGAAGAGGTTGATGTCATATATTTGGACTTTAAGAAAGCTTTTGACTTGGTGTCCCATGATGTCCTCATGGAAAACTGAGCAACTGCAGCCTCATCTACTCCACAGACTGATAGAAGGGAACTGGCTCCAGAGTCAGACCCAGAGAGTGGTAGTTGATAGAACTGAATCAACATGGCACTTGGTGACTAGTGGCGTCCCCCCAAGGATCCGTTCTTGGACCTGTACTCTTTAATGTTTTCATAAACGATCTGGACACTAGTGTCAAAAGCAGATTGGCCAAGTTCACTGATGACACCAAACTTTGGGGAAGAGTGTCCACCCTTAATGATAGGCTGGTGATCCAGGCTGACCTCGATAGGTTTGCAAGGTGGGCGGATGAAAACCTGATGGCATTTAATACGCAGAAATGCAAGGTGCACCAACTCAGGAATAAAAAAAAACACATCACACTTGTAGGCTCGGCGATGCTAAACTTACTAGCACCATGACCAAAAGAGACTTGGAGGTCATGACTGGCCACAAGGTGAATATGAGCCACCAATGTGATACCACAGCTGGCAAAAAGAACAAAACTCTGGCTTGCATCTACCAATGCATCTTGAGCAAGACCCAGGATGTCATCCTCCCACTGTACTTGGCCTTGGTGAGGCTGCAGCTGGAGTACTGCATCCAATTCTGGGCTCCACAATTCAGGAAGGACATGGAGAAGCTTGAAAGAGTCCAGAAGAGAACCATGCGCATGATCAGAAGGCAAGAAAACAAGCCCTATGAAAAGAAGCTGTGAGCTATGGGACTCTTCAGCCTGGAGAAGTGTATGATCAGGGTGACATGGTGTAGCCTATAAGCACATAAGGGATGTGCATCAGGATCTGAAGGAACACCTGTGCACCAGAGCACTCCAGGGGATGACAAGTTCCAACTGTCATGAAGTCCTGCAATACCATTTTAGGCTGGACATAAGGAAAAACTTCTTTACTGTCCAAGCCCCCAAGGCCTGGATCAGACTCCCCCCAGAGGTGGTGCAAGCACCTATTCAAGAAACATTTGGACACTTATCTTGCTGGTATCCTTTGACCCTATCTGATTTACTGCCCGACAGGGGACTGGATCCGATGATTTTACAAGGTCCCTTCTGGCCCTAATGTCTATGAAAAAAAGAAAAAGAATTTACAGGTGCTAAGTATTAGTATATGTAAATTAGCCACTCTGCAGAGTTTTTCCTGATGAGTCAGCAGCTCTTTATGCCTGTTCCCAAAATGTGCCTTGATGTCTCATGAACACTGTTTCCCATAGAACATAATGCAGTCTGCAATGCAGGATTTAAATTCATTAGACTGTTGTGGATTGGACATTGAAGCACAATGAGAACTGTGTATTTACAGAACTTTTTCTCTTTAAATAAAGTCTTTGTACCTTGAGTTCTCCTGTTTCTTGTTCAAGGAAACTGTAGAATAAACTTCAGTGACTGGAAATGGAATATCATTGGCATATATTAGTCACCTTGGAACAGAAAGAGTCCCCATCTCTGACAGATTCTTTTTCAGAGTGACTTATTTAAAACATAGGTTTTGGATGCTTATCCAGAATAATAAAAGTTAGGGTGGAAATTCTCATTCAGGCAAAGATCTAAAATGACTCCTAATACAGATCTTTGACATCACACCAATCAAAGAAATATTTGGCAATCTGAAGAGTGTGCAGAGGAAAAAGGCAGGGTCAGCACACAATTTTTTGGAACAAAGTATAGTTTTGGGAGCCCCTGATCCATCAACACAGATAACCATAGCAGGGTGTGGCGCCCAGGGAAAATCAACCTGTGTGGGGCCTCCTTACCCATCCAACAGCAGACTTATGGCGGTAAATGAACGTCCTTACACATCGGAAATGGGGACAGGGATGGTGGTTGTAATTTCCAGCTGCAACAGTTAAACATCCATCCCACTGGGCAAGTGGGCAGGCTATACCACAAAACATGGCAGCCACTGCCAAATGCATGAGGAGCTGCAGCCTCTCTGCCCGGCTCTGTGGGATGCCCTGCAGTCACAGGTTCCACAGGATAGGATGGGCCGGCCCTGGCAAAAGGCATCTTCTCCACTTCCATCTTCTAGGTGGCCAGCCTGAGAACATCCACACACATATCCCACAAATGGGTGGTACATGAGGGCATAAGAAAATATGCTCCAATTTAAACAATCCACTGAACAACCTCTCAAGAAAAAATTGGTTAAACATCATGTGGAGAGAAGACATGGATTATACCAAGTTCCTTGTCTGCTTTTAAGTAAAATCACAGGCCTCAGATTCAGGGAAGAGTAAATTGCACAGCTCTGATTTGAGCATGTCCCAGGGGAGCTGGGACGCCGGAAGAACCCCGGAGCAGCAAAGGGTCCCGCTTACCTCCCACAGAGCCAGAAGAGCTGAAGGAAGTGTGCACGCCGAGAACACCAGCGCAGGTAATCAGCCGGGCGTTTATCCAGTTGCGGCAGAGCAGCGGGGGCAGAGGACGCCTCCCAGGAGGAACAAAAAGCGGCCCCGCCGAGGCGGCAGGGCAGTGCAGAGAAGAAGACCGGAGGAATGAGCTGGAGCGAGAAGAGGAGCAGCTGCCACACGCAGTGGCAGGGAGAGGAAAGGGCGGAACCAGAGCCGGCTCTGAGAGACGGAGTGGAGCAACTGGCAGCAGCGCTGGTGGAGGGGCAGCGTGTCAGTTACCGG
>NW_005843370.1:110273-129385 GCF_000455745.1 Alligator sinensis | reverse complement strand
GGGACAGAGCTGGAGGAGGAGCCAACTGGGCAACAGGCAGCAGAGCTGGTGGGGAACCCGGCTATAGCACCGGCCACAGAGCCGGAGAAGGAGCTGACTGGACAGCAGACAGCAGAGCCAGTGAGGAAACTGGCTGCCACACTGACAACAGAGCTGGAGGAGGCGCTGAGCGGGTGACAGGCAGCAGAGCGGGTGAGGACACCAGTTGCCTCACAAACGGCAGGAACGACGGAGTACCCGGCCACCTGGGAGGCGGTAGCATCGGTGAGGTAACCGATCGCACGATAGACAAAAGAGCTGGCGGAGGAACCGGCTGCATCATGGGTACACCAAGCCTGAAGACCTTTATTGATGGCCGGCAGGTCAGGGGCAAGAGGGTGGCAGGCCGAGGACAACGTGGAAGCCAGAGGAGGTAGAGCTTAAGGTGGCGAGTGGCCGGGGTATAGGGGAGGACAGAGCCCCGAGAGTACCCGCCGGGAAACGCGTCGGCCCTGGTGGCTGCCCCAAGGGAGGACCCCCCACTGAAGTTCCATCTAAAGTCGTGGCAGGCGAGTTAAGGCGTCCTCCTGACGTCAGCAGGGGTAACCTCTGGGATCCACCCATAAGCCCAGGGCGCACAAGATCTTGGGCCTGGGCAAAGGCTGCGCGGGAACACCTATTAGAGCGTAGGCAGGCACAACGTGGTGCATTGGCCAGGAACATGGAAGACCCGGACATGGCAGCCTATGCCAATGCCCAACCCGTGCCTATGACCATGGCTGATGTTCTTGGGCAGAATTTTCAGGCCCTCACCCAAATCCTCGATTCCCAGCAGCAGATGTTCAACTGCCAGCAGGACTGGCTCAGACGTAGCGAGGTGTCATTTAAAATGCCGAAAATGATGAAGGATGATGACCCCGAGGCTTACATCGAGGCCTTTGAGCGTCATGCCCTGATGACAGGCCTTCCCCAGGACTACTGGGCCAGCCAGTTGGGGGCCCTGGTTGTGGGTAAGTCCCAGGCTGCTTATTGGGCTATCCCGAGAGATGAGGCCCGAAACTACGAACGGGTGAAACAGGCGATACTTTATCGGCTGGAAATCAGTCCCGATCACTATCGGCTCCTGTTACGGGCCAGAAAAGGGCCCAACGAGAGATGACCCCGGGTACTACTGCAGCTGCTATGGGACCTTCTTGACAAGTGGGTGAACCCCATGGGGTCCGACCGCGAGGACCCGGCAGATCAAATCGTCCTTGAGCAATTTCAGAATGACCTGGAGGAATGAACGCAGCACTGGGTTCGGCAACACTCCCCGCAGAATTGTGAAGAGGCTTTGAAGCTGGCAGAAGCGTTCGCGGCGGCGGAGGCGAGTTATCCAAGGGAAAGGAGAAGCCCGGGACTGATGCCGGTGGTGCTGAAGGAACAGAACGGCGGCGGCCCCCTATTCGGGGGGCTGGCAGGGATGTAGTGTGCTTCCGCTGTGGGCAGAATGGGCACCTATCGCGAGAGTGCCCCAGTCAGCCCGCTGAGCGGTGGGTTCCGGCGGACAAACCCAGAGGTTTCCCTGATCAGCTCCGTGGCCTGCAGGTAGCCGAACCCATGGATTGCAGCTATGCCAGCTGTGAGGGGAATGCAATATGGAGTCGCCCGATCGTTAAAGCCTGGGTGGACGGACGCCCCGTGCAGGCCACTCTTGACTCAGGGTGCGCTCAATCCCTGATAAGGTCTGATATGGTTTGTCGGCAAGCGGGAAGAAAGGTCCCGCCGGTGACGGTGGCCTGCCTCCATGGTGAGGTCGAGCGTGTAGGATGACAGTGGGTCCAGCTGCGCGTCATGGAATACCAGGGGGAACTCCTGGTGGGGGTGGTGCCTAAACTGGCGTGTGAGATGCTGCTAGGCAGGGATTGGACACCCATTTATGATGTACTGGAGTGGGTGAGAGACATGGAGCAAGCTCACAAAAGGATGGGGACTAGTGAAGGATGGTTGGGCGAGGCAGAGGAGGACCCCAACGCCACTGAGGAATCCACAAGCCTCGACCTAGACAATATCACCAGCAGCAGACAGTTTCAGGAGGCGCAGGTCGAGGACCCCGAGCTCGGAACCCTCTGGAGACAAACCCACGGGACCAGGGATGAGGCCGAACCATCAACAGAAGACACCCCCGTTTCGAGGTAAGGAGCCACCTCCTCTACCATGTACTAGGGCATAGGTGGGAGGGTCCCGTAGAAGTGCAACTGGTGGTGCCAAACCAATTCCTCCAGGTTGTCTGGCAATTGGCCCATGTGAGCCCAGTGGGAGGCCATTTAGGGCGAGATAAAACCCTGGTGAAGGTGAGCCGGTGGTTCTTTTGGCCTGGGATGGGGGAAGAAGTGGCTCGACGGTGCACGGCCTGCCCAAAGTGCCAGAAGACCCGGACCGAACATCCTGCCAGGGCCCCACTTCAACCAATGCCAGTTATAGACACCCCCTTTACAAGAGTGGCCTGAGACATCCGTGGGACCTTTACCCCGCAGCAGCTCTGACCACCAGTATATTTTAGTTATGGTAGACTATGCGATGCGTTATCCAGAGGCCATCCCGTTGCGGACAGTAACCACTCCTCGGGTGGCAGAAGAATTAATAAAATGGATTGCAAGAATGGGGGTCCTGAGGGAGATCTTGACGGATCAGGGCCGAAATTTCATGTCAGGCGTCATGAGGGTGGTGTGTAAAACACTGCAAATCCGGCAGATACGTACCTCGGTGTACCACCCTCAAACCAATGGGCTAGTAGAGCGCCTAAATGGCACCATCAAGAGGATGTTAAGGCAGTGTATTCAAGGGGACCCTCGGAAATGGGATCTACTATTGCCGCTGGTGCTATTCACCCTTAGGGATACCCCTCAAGATTCCTTGAAATTTTCACCGTTTGAACTGGTTCTGGGGCATCGTCCCTGAGGATGGCTACAGGTCCTACGGGAAGAGTGGGAACAGGACAGTGGGGCACTACAAGATCCGGTGGGGTATCGCCAAGCATTCCAACAAAGAATAAGAACGGCCCAGGACATAGCTCGCGAAAATTTGAAAGAAGCTCAGGCTCGACAGAAGGAAAAATACAATGGTAGTGCTAAGGAGCGAATTTTTGAACGAGGGCAACGAGTGTTGGTACTGCTCCCTACATCCACGAGCAAGTTCTTAACGCAATGGCAAGGCCCCTTTGAGATTCTCCGACGGGTTGGGCCCGTAGATTACGAGGTACACTGGCCCGGCCATCTCCGAGAGAAGCAGATCTTTCATGTAAACCTGCTGCGGGAGTGGAGAGAGCCAACAGGCTGGGTTACCTTCATAGAAAATGACGAAGAGGATTTGGGGCCCCAAGGGTCTGGACAAGATGTGGCACCTCCTGAGAAGGTAGAACAGTTAATTGGAGTGGGGGAGGACTTGTCCGAGCCAAAGAAAAGAGAAACATGGAGGTTAATACATGAATTTTGGGATGTTTTCCGTAAAGAGCCAGCATGGGTCCGGGATGCAATTCATACTATTAAAACTCCACCGGGAGCTATAGTAAGGAAGAAGTGGAGGCCCATTCCCCACCACCTGTTAGAAGCTGTGCGTGAGGAGGTGAGCTCCATGTTGAGGCTAGGAGTGGTAAGACCATCCCGAAGCCCTTGGAGAAGCTCGCTGGTTCCCGTGCGTAAGCCTGATGGGTTGCTGAGGCTGTGCATCGATTACCGAAGTTTGAACGTGCTAGCAGTCTTCGATGCATTCCCTATGCCTCAGGTGGACGAACTGATAGAAAGAATCGGAGAAGCCCAGTATATATCGACCCTGGATCTGGCCAAGGGGTACTGGCAAATCCCGGTGGCCCCGGCAGTTGGGCCAAAGATGGCCTTCGGCAAGTCCTGGGGTCCCTATGAGTTTGTGAGGATGCTCTTCGGGCTACATGGAGCAGCAGCGATGTTCCAACAGTTAATGGATCGGCTGCTGGCCCCCCATGCTGGTTATGCGGCGGCCTACATTGACGATATCATCATATACTCACCTACCTGGGCACATCACAAGCAGGCCCTCAGGGCCATACTATCAGAGCTAAGACAACTGTATTGTCAGAGCTAAGGCAGCCCGGTCTCACAGCAAACCCGCAGAAATGCACCTTAGCAAAAAGGGAAACGAAGTATTTAGGATTCCTGGTGGGCAGGGGCACTATCAGACCCCTGGTGACAAAGTGGAGATGGTGCAAAATTTCCCAGCCCCCCAGAATTGTCACCAGCTACGGTCGTTTCTAGGGCTGACCAATTATTACCGGAGATTCGTGCCTTATTTTTCAGAATTAACAGCCCCCTTGACGGAGGCATTGAAGGGGAGGAGGAACGGGCTGGTAGAGTGGACGGAGGAAATGGAGCAGAGCTTTGGCAAGTTAAAACAGGCCCTCTGTGAGGATGTAATAATGCGCACCCCTAACTTTAGAAAAACTTTCATTTTGCAGACAGATGCCTCCGAGACAGCAGTGGAGGCCGTCTCACGCAGGAGGAGGAGGGAATCAAAAGGCCAATAGCGTATGCCAGCCGCAAGCTGTTGGCAGCAGAGAGGAGGTATGCCACAATAGAGTGGGAGTGTCTGGCCATTTGATGGGCCGTGGACCATTTCAGATATTATTTAATGGGCCAGGAGTTTAAGTTAGTAATGGACCATGCCCCTCTCAGGTGGCTGAGCACTGCTAAAACTGATAATGCCTGGATCACCCGATGGGCATTGGCCCTACAGCCTTATAAATTTCAGATTGTGTTCAGACCAGGAAAGTCAAACACAGTGGCAGATTTCCTGTCTAGGTGTGACAGCAAGAACTCGAGCGAACGGATGGAGCACTGGACGGAGAAGCCCGCCAACCCACCAGGTATGACTCGGAGAGATAAAATAGAAGCACCCCAAAGCATCTTGAGAGGGGGGTTGTGTCCCAGGGGAGCTGGGACGCTGGAAAAACCCCAGAGCAGCAAAGGGTCCCGCTTAAATCCTGCAGAGCCGGAAGAGCTGAAGGAAGCGCGCACGCCGAGAATGCCGGCGCAGGTAATCAGCCGGGCGTTTATCCGGTTGCGGCAGAGCAGCGGGGGCAGAGGACGCCTCCCAGAAGGAACAAAAAGCGGCCCCGCCGAGGCGGCAGGGCAGTGCAGAGAAGGAGACCAGAGGAACGAGCTGGAGCGAGAAGAGGAGCAGCCACCACACGCAGTGGCAGGGAGAGGAAGGGGCGGAGCCAGAGCCGGCTCCGAGAGATGGAGTGGAGCAACTGGCAGCAGCACTGGTGGAGGGGCCAGCGTGTCAGTTACCGGCAGAGCCGGTGAGGAAACCGGCTGTGGTACCAGCGACAGAGCTGGAGGAGGAGCCAACTGGGCAACAGGCAGCAGAGCTGGTGGGGAACCCGGCTATAGCACCGGCCACAGAGCCGGAGAAGGAGCTGACTGGACAGCAGACAGCAGAGCCAGTGAGGAAACTGGCTGCCACACAGACAACAGAGCCGGAGGAGGCGCTGAGCGGGTGATGGGTAGCAGAGCGGGTGAGGACACCAGTTGCCTCACAAACGGCAGGAATGGCGGAGTAACCGGCCACCTGGGAGGCGGTAGCGTCGGTGAGGTAACCAATCGCACGATAGACAAAAGAGCTGGCGGAGGAACCGGCTGCATCACAGGCTGCAGGATTGGAGCAGGTACCGGGGGCTGAAGGGCCAGGCTGGCGTTCCAGTGAGCTGGACGCCTGGCTGGAAGATCGATATTGACGGCTGGAAAATCAGGGGCTAAGGTGGTGAGTGGCTGGGGTGTAGGGGAGGACGGAGCCTCAAGACTACCCGCCGAGAAATGCGCCGGCTCTGTTGGTGACCCCAAGGGAGGACCCCCCACTGAAGTTACATTCAAAGTTGTTGCAGGAAAGTTCAGGGGTCCTCCTGACATCAGCAGGGGTAACCTCCGGGGTCCACCCGTAAGCCCAGGGCACATAAGATCTTGGGCCCGGGCAAAGGCAGCGTGGGAACACTTCTTAGAGCGGCGGCGGGTACAGAGCATATCTAGCTAATTCCATTTTCATAATCTGTATGCAGAGGTACAGCAGGGTTATTTGGCATTGTTGGCAGAGAAGGAGACAGGGCAGTGAATAGGGGTATTATGCTAATTTCTGAAGAGTGGGGTGAAGTAGTCTTACCTGCCATGTCTTTGGTGGGAGCTGCTGCTGTGTCAGGGTGGGCTCATGCTTTCTGCACACTGGCTGTAGTAGCTCCACACAACAGGCTCCCCAGGGATGCCAGTCTGGTTCCCACTCTAAATCAGCCACCTGGATCTAGTGCCCTGTTCATCCTAATTTTAGATGTACTACTGTCTGCATGTGATGAAGAGGGCAAAACAGATGTTCCAATTCATAGATTAAAAGGCTAGGAAATACAGTTGTGATCTTCTATTCTGATGTCCCATTTAAATTCTCTCTCCCAACTGATTTGGCCCAATTTTTACAGCCTTGTGAAGCTGAATCTTTTAATGCATCAGACATACACATTTATGGTTTGCATCTAACAAATGTGATCAAGTCATGATAAAGGAGGCAGTTCAAACAACCAGGGGAGCAGCAGATAAGGAGAAGCAAACAGGACAGTTTGCAAGAAGTTTGCTGGGTGTAAGAAGAAGGGGAAGAGGAGCCAGGCACCAGGTACCAGATCCTGCTCTAGGAAAGTAACTGACCTAGGGTTGCCTGTGTGCTTGGCTTGCTGAGGGCTGTTTGGTGGGTTTGTGTGCTTGGGTATGTGACTGAGCAGCTGAGTGGACTGATTGATTTCTGCCTAGGTGTGACAAAGGAGCCTAGGCAGTACAGGCCCAGGAGAGTTATACAAGGAGGCAGTTCAAGTTACCAGGAGACCAGCGAACAGGGAGAAGCAAACAGAACAATTTGCAAACAGTTCGCAGGTCAATTTGGCACCCTTTTTTTTGATGGGGAGCCTAAAAGGTAAGATGCTTTTTATATATATATATATATATATATATATATGCAATTAGGACTGACTAACTACATAGTTTTATTTTAGCCACTAAAACTCAGCAGCTAGAACAAGACTTAAGCCCCTTGTTCAGAGCAAGGGGGAGTTTGTTTGGAAAATCTCTCTCACATTCCTTCACTGTAAATTTGCTGAGATAAAAGAGCTTGCAGTGAAAAGGGAATCCTACAGATCAAGGAACAGCAAACAGGCCAGGTACAGAGGAGTTTGTTAGGGAAGGACTGCTTGGAAAGAGAGGAACAAAGTGAGAGGTAGCAGATTAGAAGATCCAAAGACATGGCTGAAGGACGTCACAATCCCAGTGCTACTTCCAGCTCTTCCCCTGCTTCTACCTGTGAGGTTTCTGTCCAGGCAGGACCACTCACCACTGAGGTTTCCACCCAGGTCCTGGTTTGGTGCTGTCCAGGCTGTGATTTGCAGATTCCTTCCTGTGTCAGCCAGGTGCGGGAGTGCCTGCAATGTCAGTGGTGGTGTCCCTCAAGGAGAAGACAACAGAGCTACAAAAGGAAGTAGCAAGACTCTGAAGCATTTTCCACCATGAAGACTTCATCAGTTTCAGGCTGGAGGAAACCTCTAGAACTGTAGAGGAAGGACTGCCAGAGGTGGTGCTAGAAAAGGAAGAGGGCATGGACTCTCAGGACAGTGGAAGCTGGAAACGTGCATCTTCTGGCAGCAAGAAGCTTTCATCCCCACATGCAATGGTTTGCGCTAATAATAGAGGAGGAAGAGTGCATTCCATTGGTGGAAGACACCAGGCCAGGGATCCCCAAGGTGGGGAGGATCGAGACCACTGCCACGAGCACCAAGTGATGAGTGGTGGTGGTTGGAGATGCCCTTGTGGGGGGATAGAGGGATCCATTTGCCGACCTGATCTGTTGTCCTTGGAGATCTGCTGCTTGCCTGGAGCCCAGATCCAAGGTGTCATGGAAGGATTACTGAGACTTGTATGACACTCTGAATACTATGCTACTCATCCATGTGGGCAGCAATGATACTGCCAGGGAGAACCTTGAACAGATCAAGGGCAATTACAGGGCAGTGGGTACAAGGGTGAAGAGGATGGAGGAACAGGTTGTTCCTCTCAATCCTTCCAGTAAAGGGGAAGGGCCCTGGCAGGACTGGTGGCATCCTGAAGATCAATGCATTGCTGCACAGGTGGTGTCACCAACAGGGATTTGGCTTCTTTGACCATGGGATGTTGTTCCAAGAAGGCTTACTAGGAAGAGACCTGATGAAGGGAGGGAAGAGCATCTTTGCAGACAGGCTTCCAAACTTACTGAAAAGGGCTTTAAACGATGTTTACTGGAGGATGAAGAACAAAGCTATGAGATTTACTACCTGGTGGAGGCTGTGGTGGGTGGGAGCTAGTCAGCTGTAGGAGGCAGCTGAGAGAAGCCGAGGAGGGTCATGCCCCTCTCCCGGTTCTTACTTGGGCCCAGCCCCCCAGGGAGCCATGTGACCAGTGCCTCCAAGCACATGAGACAGGGGAAGGGGGGGGGGCACTCACCTGTCCCTTTCTCTGGTGGGGCAGGGACTCCCAGCCCCTGAGAGTGGTGCAGTGCCTGTGGTGGGCCCTACTGCACATGCATAGAGTTTAAAAGGGACTGCCAATAGCGGAAGCTGCAGTTTGGGCCCAGCTCCAGTGAGAGATGCATGGGTGGAAGCCCATCACACCCCGATAAGCCCAGGACCCCCAGCAGGATACACAGTGGACCCCAGCCCTGACCCCCAGCATAACCAGGAGGTAAGTGGAGCCTGCAGTGGGTGGGAGCTAGTCAGCTGCAGGAGGCAGCTGAGAGGATCCAAGGAGGGTCATGCCCCCCCCACCAGCTCCTACTTGACCCAGCCCCCCAGGGAGCCACACAACCAGTGCCACCCAGCATGTGAGCCAGGGGAAGGGGGGGCACTCACCTTTCCCTTCTCTGGTGGGGCAGGGAACCCCAGCCCCTCAGAGCAGCACAGCACCGG
Source organism: Alligator sinensis (assembly GCF_000455745.1). NCBI lineage: Eukaryota > Metazoa > Chordata > Crocodylia > Alligatoridae > Alligator > Alligator sinensis. The sequence continues at coordinate 120,429 of NW_005843370.1, read as the reverse complement.
CGGTGGGCCCTACTGCACATGCATAGTTTAAAAGGGCCCACCAATGGTAGAAGCCGCAGTTTGGGCCCACTCCAGTGAGAGATGCATGAGTGGAAGTTTGTTGCACCCTGGTGAGCCCAGCACCCCCAGGATCCCCAGCAGCATTGTAGTGGACCCCAACCCTGACCCACCATAGTTGGGAGGTAGGTGGGGTCTACAGCGGGTGGAGCTAGTCAGCCGTGGGAGGCAGCTGAGAGAAGCTGTGGAGGTTCATGCCCCCCCCCCAGCTCCTACTTGGCCCAGCCCCTGGGGAGGCACGAGACTGGAGCCTTGTGAACAGTGCATGCAAACAGGCTTGCTCTGGGCCCAGCATGGGAGCTAGCAGGGGAGGAGCATGAGGCTCTAGGGGGCGAGGCGGAAGTGAAAGGTTGGCACAGCAGTAGCCCGGACTACTACCTGCAGCATGGTGGGAATGCACCATCCCCTGAAGATCCCCTCTGTGACTGGGCTCCCCCCCGCTTTGGTACCTCTGAGGCCTCCACCCAGACGGAATCCATGGTTTCGGCCTCCATTCAGACGGGGCCCCTGGCTCTTGGCTGTGGGGGCTGCCTGGCACCCCTGCAGACACATGGGATTTGAACATGAGCCATCAATGCGACACCGCAGCCAGCAAAGCAAACAAAACTCTGGCTTGTATCTACAGCAAGACCCAGGAAGTCATCCTTCCACTTTACTCGGCCTTAGTGAGGCCACAGCTGGAATACTGGACCCAATTCTGGGCTCTGCAATTCAGAAAGGATGTGGAGAAGCTTTAAAGAGTCCAGAGGAGAACCATGTGCATGATCAGAGGACAAGAAGTCCTTATGAAGAACGTCTGAGAGCCATGGGACTCTTCAGCCTGAAAAAGTGTAGGCTTAGGGGTGACTTGTGCTAGCCTAGAAGTGCATAAGGGGTGTGCATCAGGAACTGGGAGAACATCTGTTCACCAGGGCATGCCACGGGAAGACCAAGGTCCAATGGTTACAAACTCCTGGAAGACCATTTTAGGCTGGACAGAAGGAAAAGCTTCTTTTCAGACGGAGTCCCCAGGGCCTGGAATAGACTCCCCACAGAGGTGGTGTAAACACCTACTCTGCATACTTTCAAAAAACACTTGGATGTCTATCTTGCTGACATCATTTGACTCCAGCTGACTTCCTGCCCCTTGGGCAGGGGGCTGGACCCAATGATCTTGCAAGGTCCCTTCCAGCCCTAATGTCTATGAAAGTGGGGAACCTGGAGGAAGCCAAACATAGAAGGGGGCAGCAGGGGATGCCTCATTCTTCCTGAGAAAGTAGGGCAATTGGCTAGTCACCTCAGGTGCCTGTACACAAATGCATGGAGCCTGGGAACCAAGCAGGAAGAACTGGAAGTATTTTCACAGTCAAGGAACTATGGTGTGATTGGAATAACAGAGACTTGGTGGGATAGCTCACATGACTGGAGCACTGCCATGGATGGGTACAAACTGTTCAGGAAGGACAGACAGGGGAGAGGAGGAGGAGGAATTGGAGTGTGCTGTATGTAAAAGAGCTGTATGATTGTTCACAGCTCCAGTATGAAGCTGGAGATAGGCCTGTAGAAAGTCTCTGGGTTAAGGTTAGAGCGGCGAACAAGGGTGATGTTATGAGTGGGAGGGGGCCGCTATAGCCCATCAAACCAGGAGGATGAGGTAGATAAGGCTTTCTTCAGACAATTAGCACAAGTTTCCAGATCACAGGCCATGGTTCTCATAAGGGTCTTCAAATCATCCTGACATCTGCTGGGAGGGCAATACAGCAGTGCACAGACAATCCAGAAAGTTTTTAGGGACAACTTCCTGGTGCAAGTGTTGGAGAGACCAACTAGGGGCCTTGTTCTTCTTGACCTGCTGCTTCCAAAACATGGAAGACTTGATGGGGGATGTAGAAGTGGATGACAACTTGGGCAGCAGTAACAAAATGATCGAGTTTAGGATCCTGAAGCACTTTAGTCTGATAGCACGTCCATCAAGGGTTAACTTAAAGTGCAATCTGCCCTTTTTAAAACACTCTATGAGCCGTGAATGTCTTTTCTGTTATGGATACAGACCCTTTCTGCATGCTTATAGTGCAGTAGATGCAATGTCTGTACCTAGCCTTATTCATTTATGTAACTCGTGGGACTTATTATATTTACTGAAGTCCTACCCTTGTATAAGTATTTTACCTATCTGTACAAATTTATGAAACCATGTTTTTGTTTAAGCAGCAAATAAATTGGTGCATATAACAACAACATTATGGTCTTAGGCACGCACCAGAAAATCTCAGATGTTTTCTATTGCTTACTGCAAAAAATCGGGTTATTATCAGGTAAGACTCTCCTGCCATTAGTATGAGCCCACCTGGTAGTATTCCTGGATTCATTTCTTAACAAGATGATTGTTGAAAGATAAATTATGAATGATACTTGGCTGGCAACATCAGGGATATGACCATAAACTGCTTGCTCAGTCAAAACTCATAGATGTCAAAAAAGCCTAAGTTACATAAAGTGCAGATCTATATCACAGTACATTGGACATACCAGACACCCTTTCAATGCACATAAGTATTTCTAGAAACCTTGCATTTGTCTATTCGGCGCTTATGCAAATTTTGTGCACTTTAAAAGGTAGGTGAAAAGGTTCTTGGCAAAAAGTATTTACCTCTAAATGTTTAGAGGGAGGTAGTTAACAATGTAAGCCTGAAGTCAGGGTATAGATGCACTTTACAGGTTATGTGCATCACAGATTCTCTTTGCAGCTTGGATTCAGTTAGTCTATAAGGTGCATCTCTACCCTGCCTTCTGTCTATTCATATTATAATTCTCAATTTCAAGCATGTATATTTCAGTGTTTATTTGAATTAACAATTTTAGGCATTGTGTTGGGGCTCTGCCATTTAAAGCTGCAGGATGTAAATGAAAGCAGTTTATATAATGAATAATACATGGAAAAAGTACTGGAAAAAAAATCAAAACCATTTCAACAGAAAATGTTCAAAGTAAATTTGCTTTTGTCAAAAGGCTTTGGGTATATAGTCTGAGACTCCAGAGCATGGGAACTACTGTCACAGAACTGCTGTGCAATGGGACTCACTAGAACCTCTCATTGAGTTGTTTTCTATTGCAGGTTTTCCACACGAATTAGCATCCTGATTTTTGCAGAACTTGGACTTTTCTCATCACATCATTCCTGTTGTCTACTGGTGTGAAATGCCCTTCAGTTTGGAGTGATCACTTAAGCACTTAATGTGGTACACAGGGCCTTCTGCAACTAGAATTAATTTCACCCTGTAAGTACAGTTTGTTTTTCAAATGCCATACTTACACAATCTCATTGCAAAATTAGGTTGGAGCTATATAAGCCACAATTGCTACTGCAAGGCTTATGAGAAACCATTTGTGCATGAGACAAACAAGCACACAGTCTTAACAGGCACTTCCATAGATTTTAAGAAGTAAATTAAAGCAATCTATTCTTTTAAATTTAAAAATCAGTTCTATGTTCTGGAATTGTAGAAAGCTAGCCTTAAAACTACAAATGAAATTATATAAGTAAAATAAAAAGTGTTTCAGGCAAGACCTCTGTTCAGAGATGAGCATTGCATGACCTGAGAGCATCATAAAACCAATCTAAAATGCACTACTCATCTCTTAACCAAAATAATATCATTGGACACTGACAAAACTCAGGGAAAGAAGGGAGAACACACACACAAAAAAGACTTGACCCTAAGGCCTTGCTACTTAGCCACCACTAGCCCTGCTCCCATAGTGGTAGATGGTCCTCTTGCTATTTTAGAAACTGGTTTGAATTGTACATGATATAGGGCTGGGTCATTTCTCCACAGCAGTTATACATTGTAGAGTTCTCAGGTGCAGTATGTAGCCTTCATGTTTTATTCATATAGCAGAAAGGAGTATAGTAAATGAAGTAACCAACACAGAGTAGAAGCGGCAAGAAATGCTTCTCCACAGCAATTTAAGATTTAATATTGAGCCACACTTGAGAGCTCTTTAAAAAAAAAAGAAAATAAAAAAGAAAAGGAGCATATTATATTCTTAACTGAATTAACCAGTGTAGTGAAAAGAAAAATATACAGTTCTAGGGCAGCAAATCAGGCAGCCTGTTATTAGCACTGACAGGCTCACAAAAAAACTCCAGCTTCTATAGCATGTACTAATACAGCTGCCTGAACAAACTGCTACAGATCAAAATGGCGCTGGAAAAAAACCCATATAGAGCTGAGAGCCTGAGACCAGCTGTTGGCATCCAGTAAGCACACAGGAAACTCTGAGCGGAACGCAACAATTCACAATTGTTCTCCTTAACTTACATAATAGGTTATTTTTATTGTAAAGCAAAAACTATTTTAAAGCAGCTTAGAAGCACAATGTTTTGTACTTCATATACATGCTTTTGGTACACAGACAGAAGAAAATAACTTGCGAGTATTGTCTAGAAACAAATATTTCACCTACAGTGAGCTCAAAATGACGGAATGGAAAAGAGATATGATAGGGCCTTTTCGGAAAGGTCTTTTACAGCAGAAGCCAAAATAGAGACCCCTCACTTCAATGATGCTTTCTTCTTTCACCAGCAAAAAGGAGCCTGGAGACACAAATCTATATTAAGGAGTAAGGTAAATTATTCACTTGACGCACTGGAAAAAAAAATCACTCTGTGGGGCCACTGGAGGATTCACCTTGCCAACTGTGAAGTGGCCAAGTAGTTTCTGCCAGACAATTTCCCAGCAACATGGAAGAAAACTGTCAAAACTACAGAAACTTTCTTCCCTTAACACCACAACAGCAATTTGAAATTCTGGCTTTTCTTTGAGCCAGAAGGTCAGACCAAAGCATTTAAAATTTGGCAAAATTCAGAGCAGATTCAAGACCCACACCCATTTGTAATTGTAGGTCATTGGCTAGCCTACTAATGTATGATTGATAAGTTTGTGTACCTGAAGTGAGTCACAGTTAAAGTATGTTCCCTAATGTTTATCTGTAGCATGGCTCAGACTGGAACATATTAGGCTCAGAAATTTTTTTTAAAAGTACAATTACCACACTTAGAATGTTTCATATTAAAAGTGGTGGTATATCACATTCATGGTTTAATGCATCAGGGGTGGCTCATAAACCCCCACAAAAGTAGTTACTTTGAATTTGTCTTTGGTTTTATGAGGTAACAACAACCTAAAGGTATTACTCAGATATTAATTATGACCTCATACAGATGAACTATGCTATTTTTGGCTCTTGCTATTCCAACACATGGCCCACTACAATTGACATGCACATCTCAGATAAGCTCATGCTACTGATCTGTAACAGCCCCTTCCTAGGGAAGTGAGGATGGACTTAAATTGGGGGAAAAAAAACAGAACTCTTAATTTTAAGACAGATCCAATCCTCAAATGGGTAGACATGAAAGTATTGCACCTGGATAAAGAGATAGAGAGATTTCCTTAGAACAGTCAAGGAGAGGGCAGTGTGAGGAGATGAGCAGATAAGCACAGGCTCAATGTTGCCCCTTCCTGGATGATACCCTACTCCCACTATCTGGCTTCCCTGCAAGAAGGTAAGCTCTGTAATGTATAGTTTTTTAAAAGGGTGCCATTCACTCCACAAAGTTATGGAAGGGTGCCTCAAGTCCAAAAAGGTGGAGAACCACTGTCCTAGAATAAGATTGAGAATGCCTAATATGAGAAACTACACATGAGATGTGCAACCCAACTGCAAACCACGGCTCAACTCTACTGTGATCTGCACTGTGGGGACACCTCTTGGGCAGGGAAACGGCCAAAGAGAGCAAGGGAAATCTCATAGGTCCTCCAACCTTTCCCTTTTATGTGCTAGCATTAAACTGGAACCGTTGCACTGGGGTGTTAGGAGAGGGGTGGGTAATGATAGAACATCTGCCAAGTACTCAGGTGAAGTGTGCCAGGCAGGCCATGGATTTGGTTCTATCCAAATGCTTATTACTGATTTATGGTGGGTGTGTTGGCAGTAAAAGCTCAAATACCTACCTAACCTTGCATTACATAGTGACAATTTTATTTGAGGTAAGGGGAAGAAGTGTGGGAAGAGCAGCTGTGATCTCCAAAATATGAAATTCCACAAGAACCATTTGTGCATTTGTACACATCCATAGCAGAGAGGGGGCAGACTTCAAAAGTAAAACAGGATTCTCTGAAAGCCTATGCATTTGGGAGTCATTTACATCAATGGTGTAAAAGGCTAACCAATCTAAATGAAAGTATTTCATATCTACTTTTCATTTTCTTTGCATAAATGACTGCATAAGTAGGGCAACAGCAATTCAGACCTTGGAATTTGTTTGCCTTCATGAAAAAAAAAAATAGCTATGGTATACCAATGCAAACGGAAACATCAGATTTCCACATGACAACTGAAAATTGTTATGCTGCAGGGGGAAAAAACACTTGAGGAATAAGAGGGGACTGGCTTGAGAATACCAATTCTTTTATTATTAGCATTGCATGTTAACTATATAGGCAATGTAAGCCTTGTACTTGAAGGAAAAGCCACATTTACCTTTTGCAGAAACAAAAGGCATATATATAAAACACCCCTGTCTCCTCCCTCTCATACAAATTCATTTTCTAGTCATGTTGGAATGGGGCTTGGAGGAAGGCCAAATATCCGTGGCGCATTACCTATGCCCCCAGCAATAGGGAAAGTGAAATATAGCTCATTTTTTGCTCCCTGACCATCATTCCTTTTGCCTTTCTGCTGACTGCTGAAGTGGTTTTAAAGCCTTGCTACTCATCTAGGGTATATACTATACCTATACTATCATTTAAGAGTATATGTCAGCTGCAGAAAGAAAGGTGGACCTTCAGAAGTTCAAGATATTCAGGAGAGAGGAAGAGAGAAGACTTACTTCTAGTGAGGGAAAAACTTTAGATAAAGCAATGGTTAAAATGTTGTTCAATTAATGTACCAAGGTGCCATTAATTCTACTTACCATACACCTATGGCACAGGGCACAAAATAAAATGTAGTATAATTAATGTCTACTAAAGGAAGTTGCACAAAGTTTACAGTTAAATGATATTTAAAAAAGAAAAAAAAATGTGTTTAGTTTTTGTTTTCTCAAATTAAGCTTAATGTTTACAAACAAGCTGCTGTTACTTGAGCTCAATTACAGAGGAACCAATGATAAGCTGATGGCGCCCTGATTGAGCATCGATAAGCAAGTTGAACTGTAAGCAATCTAATTCAATGGGCACTAACAGAGAATATTTTGTAAGTCATATGGAAAAGAATTGTGCATCCTTGAAAGGCAGCATGTCCTAGTGGGTACAGGACTGGACTCAATTGTAGGCAAGTTGAATTCTGTTTCTGGCAAATGACATGATTTATGAAAGTGGACAAATCGCTTCACCTCACTTGGGTGCATGCCCCTACCAGTCTCTCAATCTGTCTGACCCATTTAGACCAGTGATTCTCAGCTATTTTTGACTCAAAGGGTGCCTGTAGACATGTGGGGATGCTGCACCAATGTGCTCTAATTACTACACATCAAATCAGGCCAGTTAAAGGAGAGTCTGCTGGAATGTGCTAATTAGCGCGCTCCAACAACCTCCCTGTCTTGTGTATCCGCATCCCCATGCTTCAGAATGCTGGCAAGAGGGCACTATAACTAAAGCTAGTTTGACAAGATTTAGTTAAAGCAACCCCACCCCCATTTTGAAGTGTAGGGACACTGGTACACAAGATGCTGTGGGTGCTTTAATTAAAGTGACTCTTGAAGCTGCTGTAATTAAAGCACTCCCCATCCCCAACCCAAGCATGTGTAAAGATGCCCAAGAAATCCATAAGACAATACCAGCTCTTAGCTTTCACTTTTTCTTGACTACAGTAAATCAATAGAAAAATTCTCCCATTGAAAAGAACTTGAAGACAAAAGGGGCAGAATGTTTTTTTTTAAAACTATGGATTCCTAATTGAAATCTCTAAAGTTTTTTAAATAATTTGGAATCATGTGTAGGTATTTGTATACCTAAAAGTGCTAATATTATGCAGCACACTTAAAAATATCTCACAGCTCCTTGGACAGGAATCATTGATTTTAGATGGTAAGATTTTGAGGGCAGAGTCTGTCTCTTACTCAGTGTTGTTTATTGGAGCGTCCAATATGCAAGGCAGCTTCAGCCTCTCCTGTTGCCTTTATATCTTAAAAGCAACAGAAATAGTGTCTTCTTCCAGAGCATGGAACATGAATATGGATCATGCATATTCAACTGTAAAGTGGTTTGGTTCCAAATTTATTTTTCATGTCATTTCTCAGTAAATATGCATTGTATGACCCTTAACTATGGCGCATACAACAACTTATGATGCTTCTTTCTAGATACTACTTGCTACAACAACTTGCCTTAGAACCCAAGAGGAGAAGCAATTCTAGACCTTATCCTGAGTAACACACAGGACCTGGTTCAAGAGGTATCTGTTGGTGAATCACTCTGTAATGGCAACCATAACACAATCACATTCAACATTTCAGTGGGAGGGAGTAAGCCAAAAAAAATCCACCATGCCAATATACAACTTTAGGAAGGGGAAATATACAAAAAGGAGGAAGTTAGAAAGAAGTTAAAAGGAGCAATCAAAAATGTAGATGGCCTGCAGGAAACTTGGAAGCTCTTTTAAAAATAATGGTATTTTTAAATATGGAATAGAGGATCAGGAAAAGTATAGACCACAAATCAAAATGGGTACCAAGTGGTTCAGTAAAAACCCTTCATGGTTTAAAAGCATAGCTAAGGAGGTGTTTCAAGGCAATAAAATCAATCAATCAATCAATTAAACATCCATAAAAAATGGAAGGTAGGCCCAAATGAGGAAAACATGAAAGCTCACGAATCCTGGCATGTCAAATTTAAAAGCAAAATAAAGCAGGCTAAAAACTAATTTGAGGAATATCTAGCAAAAGATGTTAAAATTAATAATACATATTTTTTTAAAAATACATCATAAGCTAAACACCAATGAGAAAATCTATGGGACCCTTAGATGACCATGGTGTTGAAGGTGCACACAGGGATGATAAGGCCATAACGTAGAAGCTACATGATTTCTTTACATTGGTTTTTACTTCAGAAGATACTAAACGAATTTCCATGCCATTCCTTCATAGCAGGTAGGTCTGAAGAGCTAGACAACATTAAAGTGAGAAACTGACAAGTTTTACAACAAATTGATAAATTAAATACTAGGAGAAACTGAAAAGACTACAACTCCTGCTTTTGGAAAGTAGAAGGAGATCTGATAAAGGTGTATAAAATCATGAAGGAGGTGGACAGAGTGAACTGTTATTCATCAAGTCCCAGAATACTAGAACTAGGAGGCACCCAATAAAATCAGTAGGAAACAGGCTTAAAATTAACATGAGAAAGAACTTTTTTAGGCAGCGTGTAGTTAACTGGTGGAATTCATTGCCACAGGAAGTGGTCGAGGCAGATAACATACCCAGGTTCAAAAGGGGACTAGAGAAATTCATGAATGATGGAACTATTGGTAGCTGCTGAAGAGAACAGCTGGAGGTGTTTCTTCTGGCATCTCTAATCCAATGAATGGTGGATCCCAAGGAGGGTAATGAATAGGGGATAGATCACTAGATATATCCAGTTCAATACTCTCCCTTTAAAGCACCCACTCCTCCCACTATTGAATACAGGATACGAGGTTACATGGACCATTGGTCTGATACAGTACTGCTTCTTATAGTCTTCTGTTCAACAGGTTCTACCAAAAGCTTACAAGCTACTCTAGTATTTAAGGTATGTCCCATACTCCAAATATGTTCTCAATGCAAAAACCCTGAACAAGAGTTTATTTGACCTGTAAATGTATATTTGGTTTGTTATTATTTTCTTTTGTGTATTATTTTAATAAACGGTGAAAACCCAATTACTTTTTTGGAAAGGGAGAGAAGAAAAATCAGTAAAATATTATATTACTTTAAAATTTAATGTACAATAATTTATCAGCATGGCAAAAAATGTAAATTCTAAAAAGTTACAAGTAGCTATTTTTTAATAAGAAACTGTTAATGCTCTAAGTAAACACTGAAGGGTTTTTTTGTTCTACAAAATCATTAGCT